>NC_051176.1:145877853-146021676 GCF_013339695.2 Rhipicephalus sanguineus
CGTGCATGCCGCAGTCTATCCAGAGAATCGTGTATGCGTGGCAGCGGGTAGACGTCTTTCTTCGTGACTTGGTTTAACTTGCGGTAATCTATACAGAAGCGCAAGCTGCCGTCTTTCTTTTTAACCAATACCACGGGGGATGCCCAAGGACTTTTGAAAGGCTGTATGACGTCATCCTGGAGCATCCCCTGTACTTGCTTTTGAATCTCCTCGCGTTCTTTCGGAGCCACACGGTAGGGATTTTGTCGGATCGGTCTCGTGTTATCTTCAACAGCGATTCGGTGCTTGGTCAGTGGTGTGTGCCTGACCTTTGGTGTACACGAAAAACAACCTTCGAACTGGTGTATCAGTTCCAGTAGGCGCTGCCTATCAGAGGGTGACAGAGTAGAGCCGACGTCGACAGACAAAGGCGTCGAGGCAGGCGTAGTCGCGTCGTGAGGTTGCAAAGCGAAACAATCCCTCGTTTGGTCGATGTCGTCGTAGTAGGCAATCGCGGTACCCTTCTGGATGTGACGGCACTCGTTGCTGAAGTTGGTGAGGAGTACTTCTGCCTGCCCACCAGCTAGTGCCAGAACGCCTCTCGCGACGGAAACACCTTGCGTAAGCAATAGCGTAGCTATTTCCTCCGCTATCACATCCTTATGACACGAGCGCTCACATGATACAGACACAAGGCAGCAGGATCTCGGCGGGAGCGTCACATCTTCGGCTACTCGCAAACGCTCGTGTCGGTCTTCAGTGGTGGTCGTGGTGGTGTCGACATACGGATGTGCGGAAACGTCACTATACGGTCCGGAATGTTGATGACAGCGTCGTACTCTCGCAGAAAATCCATACCCAAAATGAGCTCTCTACAACATTCTGGTAGAAGGACAAAAGTGGCGACGAAGCTGGAATCGCCGATTACGAGCCGAGCGGTGCATTTACCCGTTGGTGTCATTAGCTGACCACCAGCACTTCTTATGTGCGGCCCTGTCCACGGCGTCTTGACCTTCCGAAGGCGGTTGGCGAGCTCTTGCCGCATAATCGAGAAGTCAGCGCCTGTGTCAACCAGTGCTGTCACGTGGTGTCCGTCTATGAGAACACTGAGATCGGCCCGTACGACGTCGTCGGCATTAGTGTTCGTCGTCGTCGTCATATCATCTTCTTGCGGTGGTAGGGGGGACTTTTCGGCGTCTCGACGATTGGCAACCTTGCCCCCGGAGGTCGCAGCAGTTAGTTTCCCCGGCGCGGGCTGGGGGAACGGCCTCTGGTAACGTCAGCGTAGCTCTGGCGGTTCGGGGAAGTGTGACGCACAGGTGACGGAGATTGCCAACGACGACTTGAAGGTACTTGGCTGGTCGACAAGCGGTCAGCATCGTGGGCGCGACGGTCTTCAAGGCGAAAAGAAGCTGGACGTGAAAAGTTGCCAAACCCAGCATCTCGATGACGGCAGTAGCAGGAAGTGTGGCCTGGTTCCCCGCAGTGGAAGCAAAGGGGTCGACGGTCAGCCGTGCGCCACAAGTCGGTTCTGCGAACTGGTGGTCGTCTCGCAGAATCCCGTTGCCACCAAGGCACGAGAGTGGACGGTGGCTGGAAGGGCGCTGCCTCAGGTGAAGGTGGAGGACGACGGACCACATCAGCATAGCTGAACGGACGCGGCTCAGGACATGGCGCGGGCGATGTAAAGGCTTGTCGCAACTCCTGGCGCACGATTTCAGCGACAGAAGCAACTGGCGGCTCGGTAGAAGGAACGCCGAGGGCCCGAAGTTCCTCACGCAGTATTTCCCTGATTATTTGTCGCAGGGAACTTTCGCCAACGGCAGCGTTTTGAGCCGCAGCACTTATTGGCGTGGGGTTGGGCAGGCGGTCAAAGTGGTGGCATCGTTGCTGCAGTGCCCGCTCAATAACAGTCGCCTCCCTTATAAATTCGTCGACTGTTGTCGGCGGATTTCGTACGAGGCCCGCGAACAGCGGTTCCTTGACGCCCCGCATCAGATGACGCACCTTCTTCGACTCGGGCATGTTAGGGTCAGCTCGGCGAAACAGACGAGTCATGTCCTCTGCGAACATGGCAAACGGTTTCGTTGGGTTTTTGCACGCGGGCTTCAATCAGTTGCTGTGCGTGATCCCGCCGATCCGAGCTCTGGAATGTTTCGAGGAGCTTGTGGCGGAAATTGGCCCAAGTTTGGAAAGTAGGCTCCCGGTTCTCGTACCATGTGCGAGCGCTATTTTCCATCGCAAAATAGGCACGGCCGAGCTTCTGTTGTTCGCTCCACCGATACACCACAGCGACCCGTTCGAACTGTTCGAGCCAGTCCTCGACATCCTCGTACGCTTCCCCACGGAAGATTTCAGGCGCGTGAGGATGCTCAAGAGTCACCTGGGAAGGAAGGAGATCCGCTGATGTTGTAGGAGCGGCCATGCTGGGAAGAGGAGGAACAGTCGAGAACTCCGGACTTAGGCCTAGGAGGCGCCGGCTGAATCGGTGTACTGGAGTCGTGACGAGAGGCTGAGTCTCCGGACTGGGGGTACGTGTCCGAATAAGGCTTTGCTGCATCAGGTTGCAGGCTCCAGCACCTCCACCAGTGTCGCGACGTCGAGAGAGAGGTCGTAACGCCAAGATCGAGAGAAGAACAGCAGGTCGGTCTTTTTAATACCGCGCGCCAGCGAGTTCTTCTTTCTTCTTTCTGGCTCCTGTATAGCGCGTATGAGCCTTTGCGCTGTCGTCTTCGTCCTTCTCACATAGCACGTACGTGGCAATATGCACGCCCCCCTGGTGGTTGTTGGCTGTTTACTGTCATACGAAATGCATCGTAGAGCGTATCGAAACGTCATATACTGCACAAGCCAGTCGTTGTCGATGACGTCCACGTTAAAGTCACCGACTAGCACGAAAGGAATGTTATTGTACTTTGTTTCGTAATCGCTCATGGCTAGATCGATGTACTTTTCTACGTTACCAATCCATTGAGACTTTTTTACGAATACCTGGACTATCCATGTCACTCGACAAGTGTGCCGCCATTGCCTTTACCAAACGGGATATGTCGCACTACAAGTTAAAGATTGCGGGCTCTCACATCCCATACAAGTCACAAATTCTTGGGAGTGATCTTCGATAGATCCATGACGTGGTCTCCTCACATTCGATCACTAAAAGAGAAGCTCGCATCATACGCGAACATCTTCCGCATGATGTCAAGTAAAGCTGAAGGCTGCTCCGTGAGTGCACTACTGCGATTGTATACAGCATTATGTGAAGGTCTCCTGCGGTACAGTCTTCCTGCACTACAGGGCCTCACCAAATCAAATATGCAGGTGCTCACGAGCATGCAAGCCAAAGACTTGAGGGTGTGCCTAGGTTTACCGAAAAATACATCGACAGTCGGGACCTTGACAGAAAGCAAACGTCTTTCGTCTGCCCTGCTAATGAAGCAAGAGTTCCTCCGAGTCTGTCTGCGTTTTGCGGCAAGGGTACAAGATCATCCACTTGCTTCAGTCAGCATTTCTGAGGTGCGAATGTTACTCCCCCCGACGTATGAAAAGCCGTCGATATTGTCGGGGCCTCCATGGCAGCTTCCTTCCCGGACGATAGTCACGACAGTGCCGGGGTTCAGGAGCAAGAGAAACACACCTGGGTCAGCGTTGACATACTTCGCTCTAGAACACATCAACACCAACTATAGAACCCGCCGTCACGTTTATACAGATGCGTCTGACACAGATGGATCATCTGCTATAGGCGTGTGGATACCGTCGGCGAACGTCACCATCACAGCCGCTCTCAGACACCGTACATCCGCCGCTGCTACTGAGCTGGCTACATTGCGGAGGGCGCTTGCATATATTAAATATCAGAGACCCGACTCTTGGGTGATATTCTCCGACTCACGAGCCGCACTGCAGTCCCTGAAATCTCCACGTACGCAAGACCAACTAGTCCTAGACATCAGGCGCCTAGGCAATAATGCTCATGAACTACACCAAGATGTAGTACTGCAGTGGCTGCCCGCTCACTGCGGCATCGAAGGGAATGCTCGAGCTGACTCCGCTGCCAGAGCTGCGCATGACACAGCATGTGAGGAAATTGAAATTCCTTTTTCAAGAAAAGACACAGCGATTCTGGTGTCTGCGTTCGCGTGTAATCTGCAGAGAACAATATGGAGCGATGCCAACAACCAGTACGGACCGCTGCACAGAATAGACCCGACGTGTAGCTTTCATGTGCCACAGGGATTAACCAGACAAGACGAAACTTGCATTCACCGGCTGAGACTCGACGTTGCCTACACAAAATACTTCAAGCACGAGATCAGGCAGTCGGACTCACCCACGTGCACCACATGTAACACTCGGGAAGACCTAAAGCACGTATTCTGCGACTGTTCCCATTACGACGCAGAACGACAGATTCTCAAGGAGGCACTTCATTTGCAACGCGGCTCGAGCTTGGAGCTGCGGCACCTACTCGGCCCGTGGCAAGACAGCAGTTGTGCGATGCGCAGCCCAAAAGCGCTGTTGGCGTTTTTGAGGAACACTCAGCTTAACCAAAGCCTGTGAAGGACTCTTCTTATGTATATATGTGTGTTTGTGACTGTATGTACTATTTGTGTGTATATGGTGTATATGTGATCATTGTATATGCCATAATCACCCGACACCTGGAGTAGCAAGCCAGGCGACAAACCAGGCTAACCTCTCCGGGCATTTCATTAAAGAATCTTATCTCTCTCTCTCGGGAGAGATTCGCAACCAGGTATACTGTTATGACGACGGTTCCATAGCATAGTTTTATTTCAGCGTGTTCTTTGTGAGAAGGTGTGCACCGCGGCGCCCTCTCGTGTAAATTTTCTGCAGCGCCCTCTCGTGTTATCGGTGCGCCCTCTCGTGTATTTTTTTTTTCACAGATGTTTTTTCCGATTTTTCGATGCGCCCTCTCATGTATATACTTTTTTCAGAGATATTTTTTTTAGTTTCAGTTTCAGTTTCGTGTATCGTGACGGACGAGGACGGCGGAGAAGGCTATGTCTTAAGGAGCTTCGCCCCTAAAATTAGCGCAGCTTGCACTAAGTTGCGCAAGGCTGGGTCACAGCAGAGCTGGTGGGCACCTAGCTGGTCCTGGCTTGGCTAGGCTTTTGTATACCCTCTCACTTCTCTCTCTGTACCATCCCTTGCTATACTATACTATATACGGCTATGCTTGCTCTCTTCTTCTTTATCTTTTTTTGAGTCTGTGTCTTTCGATCTTTTTTTCTCTATGTCTACTTGTCTCTCTTTCTTTTTAACTTCTTTAGTCTTTCTTCCCTTTCTTTCTCTTTCGTTCTATGTCTTTTTTCTCTCTCTCTTTCTCTGTAATCGTTCTCTCGCCGTATATATACTATTTCACTCTTTCTTCCCTTTCTTTCTATTTCTCTCTTTCTCTGTCTACCTCTTTCTTTCGCTCTCTCTCTGTATACTCGTTCTCTCCTCCTCATTTCCCTCCTAACGCTCGAATCTGTCCTCCTCTCCCTCATTTCCCTTTCCCACCCCCTTGCTTTACTATACTATGCAAGGCTATGATATGCTCTGCTAGCGTGCCTGGATAGCCGAGTGTTTATGACGCTCGCCTTCTGATCGTGGGGACGCGGGTTCGAGTCCCGCCTTGCAAGAAACTTTTTCGCCAAGAATGTCTCTCTTTCTTTCTCTCTCTCTATCTGTACTCGTCCCCTCGCCCATCAGAGTTATTGCATTCCACGCCGGACAAATCGGCGCACGTGCTCTGGGAGGCGAAGCAGAAGAGGAAGAAGAGGAAGGCAATGGAGGAGAGGACGAAGAAAGCGCGTGCCGGTTCATGATTATCATGATTTTCTATCTACGACACACGGCAAGCCCGGACCATAAGAGCCCTGCTGTAAAACGCACAGCACCTGTAGTAACGACTTTGCATATCTCGCGATGGCAAACATTCAATAATTGGGATTGCACAAATTCGGATTCCTAGCTGAGGTGAGCGATTTCATAGTATCGAATTCTAGACGTCATTCTCTCACTCTGTTAATGCGAGATTTCCGGTAAAAACATCGCAGCGTCAGATCAATTAGAAAGGTTAAGTGCAGTGGCCGAGCAAATATCAAAGTTTCGGGTCGGGGATACTACGTGGTCGTACTTACAAACACACTGGTCGTGTTATTTCAATTCGCGTTCTTTTCAATGAAGATGCGGTGTCATGAAAGGCCAACTGAATGGCCGCGCAATAAGTGGCAACCTTTGTACGCGACGGAATTCATACGACCTCGATCGAATGACAGTCACACCACCTCGCTTTCGAAGAGCACAAACTTGAATGCTAGCGGTGCCTTGTGTAGTTGGCTCACCAAAAACAAGGAATTATAAGGTGTCATCTTCTCCGCGTCGTCAACTACATCAGTGACCACTCCGCCGAGTGTAATATGGCGCGTAATTTTATTATATTAGTCCACGTAAGTCCAGGACCTTATGACAGGCTGCCGACGTCGTTGCATTTTTGAGCATCCCCTCTCAGGGCGTCCGTGATGTGTGAAGAGACGTGGAAGCTGATCAGTCTCTTATGGTTTTCTGCGGCCCTTACAAATAGCTTGCTCAGACTTAATGACTCGCCTAAAACACTTCTCCTAGCATTGCTACTCATAACAGGCAAGCAGCTACTGTCGGAGAGTTAGTCGCTGCGGAATGAATTGTTAGCCTAAATTGTTGTCGGTATTAACGCTGTTGCGATATTCTTTAAATTTCTTGTGTACGGTCGCAATCGAGTTCGGCCATCGCTCACGGAGCTTCACTAACATCTTGGCGATAGAATAAGCCGCATCACGAGGAGTAATGTGAAAAAAAAAATGGGAAGACAAGACCGAAATACTACGTTCGTTCGAAAGAGAAAATAATCAAGAGAACTTAATGTAGGAATTTCAAAACCAACTATTCTTTATTTTTTACTTTTTGTGGCAGCACACACGCGAACAAATGCGCGTATACTTGGTGTTGCGAATGCGCCACGCAGCTCGGTGACATCTCATTGTTTCCTCCCTTCACCGAGCGGCTGATGGCTGCTGTGCCCTTGAGCACAGTTCGCTTAATTTCCTTCCGGCGACCACCACCCCCTCATTCAACGCACCGCCTGGTCCCTTCATTTTCGTGCTGAACGCCAGAAAATGGGCGGTCAAAAGAGAGAGAGAGAGAGTGAAATAGCTTGACGCGTCGTAGTGGTGTAACCACGAAGCGTGCAGCTCGTTTCACAGGCTCCGTCAACCGAAACCTATTCCCGGAGTAAAGCCAGCCCCGCTAACGCACGAACACGCGCAAAAAAGGCAAGCAGTATATATTGCAACAACTCTGAACGAAGCGACTGGAGAAAACTAAAAAAAGTACGCGCCAGAGAGCGCGGACCGCGAGAGATGACTCGTATACGGTGAGTATACGTGGCTAAGTCCTGTCGTAGAGGGCCTCTCAGTGACCGAGCCGAGAGGCGACCCGGGCGGCGCGTAGCACTGAAAAAGCGACGGAGAGCCCGGGAGAAAGAGAAGCCTCCCAGACGGCGCGAGAAGGAGGTGAGCGAAGGCATTGCGCTCTTACGGTGCCGGAAAAGGCAAAGTTTGCCGCCGTGGCTGATCCCACTCGTTACTTGGAGCGAATGCGCGCTGCCCGAGAAGGCGGCACGCGCCGGCCGCTCGCTCCCGAGCCGTAGCCACGTACTTCCAAGCTCCCCGTCGCCTCTATACAGTCACCTGCGTCACCCTCCCTGCCGCCTTACAGGGTGCTCTTCCAACGCCGCACATCCACCCCCCCCCCCTCCCAAACGGCTGCCGCACGTTTCCCGGCGACTTCGTGAAAATTTGATGCGCCGGCCGGCGTATGCGCATGCGCGCTTCAATTATGCATCTTTATGACCTTCCACCTGCGCGTTCTAGATCAAAATTGCATGCACTTCAGAGTTTCTTCCCTCCCTCACCCACCACACACAGCTTACTTCGTCCTCTCTAGCCCATCATCTCGACTCTAGCATCCCGCCACCACGGTAGGTGCTTTGTAGAGGGGCGCTGGATGGATGCGGGTTTGTCTACCTGTCTCTTGGCTCCCTCCTCTCGGGTAGGTCACCTGCTCCAGCGCTAGCGGAGAAAGGGAGCGTACAAGCAGAGGCTGCACAGGAAATAAACAATTCCCAGCGCTATTGATTCTCTCGGCTCCCTACGGGCTTACATGTTCCACTGGATGGGACAACGCGGTGGATTCCATAATGCAGAGGGCTGCAAAGCCTCCGCAAGAGTCGATGTTGTATTCAATGTCTTGAGGCTCTCTCGGTGGCACGTTCCACGCGGCTGTGTGTGTTCTATTCAGTATATGTTGACAGACAATGTCCCGTGGTGCAACTGTTAATTTCGAATAACCGCAGATAATGTGCTGAACCGATTATATCTCGAAACGCGTAATATTCGCTTCGACACATGAAAAAAAAAAGCCTTTACATAGGCCGCATATGTAGTAAATGTTTATGGCGCCTACGAAACATAATGCTGGTGGAAATATTCGAAACAATATCGTTTGTCTAGTGAAACATTCCAGAAACAATTCAACAGATCGTAATGCAGTACCAAGATTTTAACCTCGCAGAGAACATAGAAGGCGTCCACTTTTCAAATACACTGGGATTCAAAGCGGGTGGAATTACAAACTGGTCAGCAGTAAAGATAAGGAAAAGTTATTTAGTCTACTTCTGGAAAAGAAACGCCAGGCCTGCGCTAAAACCGCAGCACAGTCACAGCGAAAGCTGGAAGAGCGGCGTTTCTAGAGCCCGTTAAGCTCTCTTGGGGCTACAATACAAGTACACTAGAAAGGTACCCACTACGCCATGAATCACAATTTTTGTGAAGTTTGGAAGCACCTACTAAGCCATTATTCGTCATTCTGCGGAGAAGCGAGGCACCAGCTACACGTCTGTAAGGCATTATGTGCACTTTGTTCACGCGACGACTGATGACGATGAAGAATTATGGCTCAGCCCTTTGTAATGGGTTGGAATCTTTAAACGGCCCACCAGTTATGTAATTTGCATTGGGTGACGTCCGGTCGCTATTTCCCTCTCCCGTCATGCTGTATAACATACGTTGACGTGGGAAAAAGACGGGGGGGGCGGGGGGGGGAGCGAAGAACTTTACTGAGACCCCGAGGAAATGGATCATACGCTTATGGGCTTCCTTGGCAACCAATACAAGTGCCCTTGCGAGGAACCCACTACGCTATAAATCATTGTAATTTTACTGAGACCCAGAGGAAGTGTATCATGCGCTTATGGGCTTCCTTGGCAACCAATCCAAGTGCACTTGCGAGGAACCCACTACGCTATAAATAATTGTAATTTTTGAGAAGTAGGCCAGCAGGCACTCTGCCATTTTTTGTCATTCTACGAAGAGCGTTGGTACCTGCTAAACCCATGTAAGGCATTATGCGCACTTTGTTGATGCTGTGCCTGATGACGATGAAGAATTATGGCAGGGTCCTTTGTAATGGGTTGGAAGCATTCAACAACCTGCTCGTTGCGCAATTCGCATTGTGTGACGCCTGGTTACAGAATTCGCGTTGTGCTACGCTTGGTGCTTATTTTACTCTTCTACCACGCTATATTGCATATGCTAATGTGGTTCCTTCCCGACATGAAGCCTGTATAGGACCTTTTAGCAAAGCAATTTCAAGCACCGGTATGGCTCAGAGGTTGAATACTGGGCTCCCACGCAGAGGACCCAGGTTCGAACCTCGTTCCATCCTGGAATTTTTTTCTTATTAGTTTTTTTTCTTATTTCGAGCGATACTGGTTACGGACACCGGCGGCGGCGGCGGCGGCGGCGGCGGCGGCGGCGGCGGCAGCGGCGGCGGCGGCGGCGGCGGCGGCGGACAACTACGGCGCCAAAAACGGCCGGTGAAATGATCTCATAACAGCTTTCGCTGTAAAAAGCTCTCACTCGTCCACTTCCGCGGTGAGATTGCCCAAGCCTACGGGGAAAATAGCAAATAGAAATTGTTTTGACACTAAATCAACAAACGGGATACAGTTGAAGTTAAGACATCACAAATTAAGCACCGAGAGCTTGTGAAATAACTTATCAAATGAATTTTGTCTGTCTAGTATGCACCGGCAGCTTATGTATTGGCGGCGAGGACATACGGAGTCACCGGCCTATTTTCAGTGTGATCGCGACTCTTTGGTGTAATTCTATACTGCGTTTAAATCTTGCACTATAGAGTGCAGCGCGGACACGTAGCAGCATCCCGCGGCGGCCACGGTAACTATACAGCTTAAGATGCTCAACGGCCGTGGACTTTGTGTTTATGACGCGGTCATTTTGAATTATAGCATCATTTGTCAAGAGCGGCCGATTTCTAGCTGTCTTTGAAAATGAATTGTAAATTTCAGGCCGCGTGTTGCGCTCGCTATAATGTTTGGCTTACGTGTTCTCAGGAGCCTTGACTACCGATTGGCATCGTTTTCTGACCATACTGAAAAACTATCGCAGGACCCCTTTAAGCAGGGAAACTTCTAACGCACACAAAAGGAATAAAAATGATGGAAAAGACAGCGCTTGTGATAGGTTGGACGGGATACGTAGTTGGAGATCAGGTACCAAGGTATGTGGCCGTGGGCTTTTAAATGTGGGTGAATACCACAAGTCCAACGTTATATGAAGGGGTAGAGCCCGAAGTTCTTGGGATCTTGAAAGGGGAATGGCGACACTGGTGACGCCGTCGTGGGCGGATCAGGCACCTCGGTCTGCTTGGTCATTTCCCTGAATGCCACAGCGACTAGGCAGCCGCTATAATATTACTTTGTGTCCTTTTTTTTTATTGCTTCATGCTGGATTTGCCATGCCTGGATTTGCCTGAGCTGCAACGAGCAACAGATTTGTTAAAAGTGATATGCCCTCATGTTGTAGTGTAAGTGCTAGGAAAATATATTGGTGCGGAGTACGCAGAGCAATATTTTATTCGACATATGTGTAGCAGAACCATGTTCTGGATTTTTCACTATATGGGCAACATTCGTGATTCAGCCGAAAGCTAGAAAAGTCCAATTAATGATTGAACTGGCGGCGAATGTACTCTTCAAGTGTTTAGTATTCGTGGAATAAAGACGTCAAGGGCGCACATTTTCAAGTTGTTAATTATTAGAACAGCATGAATTACAACAATGAGCGGGTTCACGACTATATTGCCGTAGAAATATGCGAGGGGTAATTCAAAATTAAAATCACATGTGTGTTTTCTTCCGTCGTTGATATCTAAAGCAATACCCCAACAACTATCAGGAATAAGTCTCCCCAGGTGAATCAGTCAGGCTGGTGCTATCATCCCTAGAAGAGTTGATGATGCGGCACCATTTGGAGTCAGTTGCGTTTCCCAATGATTCCAAAAGCTGCAGATGCGTTTACAAACTTGCACTTCAATTGAATGGGTGCTTAAGTACCCATTCGTTTCAGTTGCAGTTCATTTGAATTGCGCGTGTACGACTATTTTTGCCATGATAATTAAGACGTATACGCGCTTATGTTCGGTTTGTTCATTTTCTGACATCCCATATCAGGATTAAAGTCATAATCCTTTCCAAATGTGCACTTCCTAAAGTAGAAAAAGCAGCCTAAAGTGACAGCCTACGTGCAATACTATACTTAAAACGGCGATGTGCAGCACTAAAACACGTGCTTAAAAACTTCATGTTATTTACGCATGTAAAAAATAAGGAATGAGAGATCGCTTGTTGATCTCAATCCAATATGATGGATAAACAGGGCGCCGCCGCCGAACTATCCTTCCTGCGTGGGTTCTTGAACACGTGCACCATACGCACTGGCAGAGGGGGAAATGCAAAATGGCAAAACGTTCATTCCCCCAGCGGAACGAACGCAAAATATGAGCAATATCCCAAATTCCAGCCGCGCTTCATTTCGATGAGCGGCCGCCGTATACACGGGTTAGAGATTTCGGCGCGAGAATTCCCGCAGCTGGCACAGCTGGCAGAACGGTGTACGCGCCGGCGGCGGGGCGGGTGGCGCGCACGGGAGGCCGAGAATAAGCGGGAAAAGTTACGTGCACAAAGAAGCGAGGTGCATAGCCTAAAAAATAATAATAAGTCAAGCATAGGGAACAGTGCCGAGCCGAAAAAAGGAATTGTAATAACAGTAGCGTAAAAAAAAGAAAAGCAAAAAGCGGCAGAAAGCAAAGTCGCAGCGTAGTCTGGGGACAAGGCATACAACACCCCCTCGCCCCCCCACCCCCCTTGCAAGGAAACCAAAATTATAATGCAGCCGTAGTTCCTTGCGCGCCAATTTTATCGATTCCCGATACAGGGCGCATCGCACAATATGACGGCTCTTGGGCGCAACGAACGAAAGAACGAACCCCCCACCAACGACCGTGGGCCGCGTTGTGAGCAAGAAGGGCGCGGAACGCCTCATTCGTAAACAGCATGTGCGGCGGCCTACGTGCGCCACTTTGTTGTGGTGCTCTGATTTCGTTCTCGCGCGTCTTTTTTGTTTTTCTTTTGTTGTTATTCGTGTTTTCCGGAGGCAGATTGTGTGCAGGGAGGAGTATTTACATCTTCAGTGCGATTCGATCACTGTGCAGCTCATTTGGGTCCCCTTCCAGCATCTCCTCCACCCCTCCCCCTGGCCTGCTTTTGACGTTGTTGCTTTAAGTAGATTTGCCAAAAGAAGTCAGCGCATAATAAAGCAAGCAGCATTGTGACGAGAATTACTTCTCATGACTGTAAACGACTGCTATGAAGTTTCGTGCTTGTTTACAACTAAAGAAGACGACGCAAACGTCAACGAGCATCGTTTTGTCGCTCAGGTTGCAACGTTGCAGAGGCTGCTGGTGATTGCCCGGCTGGTATCTTGAAATGAGCAGGTTGGGCGCAGACGCTCGTTGCGTGAGCGATAGCGTTTTCTTTAATTTTGGAAATAAATTTTAGCAAAACACACTTGACGTTTTCAGTGTGCTCATAAAAAAGAGCAGAAGTGATTATACTGGCGTATGTGTAGTCGGAAGTGGTATGAACTTTGTGTTCTATTTTTTTTTTCCGCAACTGCAAAATGAGTTGTCCTGCAGGAGCAGCTAGCTATCGGCGTTTCTTCTCACGATAATACGGTTTGTAGTAATCCCGCATTCTTTTTCCGCGTACTCAGTACATTAAATGCTTGTGCTCAGAGATTCTGTAAACTGCGAGCAGGCCGGAGCGTTCTGCACTCTTACATCAACCGTGACAGATGTCGGATCTGTTTGACTGCTTTTTGGGGCAAAGCGCGAGGCAGGATTTTTTTTTTTTTTTTGGAAGCGCGAGCGCGAAAGAGCGACGAGAAATTCAATAGAGACTTGTATTTTACTTTATTTACTCAGACAACACACAGTTCGTCACACGTAAGAAAACTAGCTGGAGAAGAATGAAGCAAAAAGGCAGCCGCAACCGTAGAACTCCGCGCAGCGGACTCGTCGCTATTCGCGGTCACGCCTGCCGGAAACAAGACAGCCGCACAGAGCTGGTCGTCAGCTGGAAGGCTCATATTTCAATGGCCCGGGCCGGGCAATAACAGCGTTTGGCCATTAAGGGAGGACCCCTTCCTTGCTCTTAAGTGCCGGGGAATTACTTGGCCCGATTTTTGTTGCAGTTTTCCCCAACTCTGGCAGAGTCGGTTTGGAGCTGCGACGTGCCCCTGTAGTCCGAATGCCTCGGATGCCGCCCCCGGAAGGCGCCGACGCTTGGAAACCCTTCACGCCTGGTGGCACTCGGCTAACAAGCGCCGCCGTCTCTGATTCGTGAACAGAGATGGCTGCCGCAGCTCCCCCTGCCAGCTTGATCACTGCGCGTACAAGTTTGACCACTCATCCCGATCCCTCTTTCGGTTCATGAAACATGTTTTAATCTCGCTCTACTTACTTTTGTGTCAGTGATTGTATGTGCCGGTGTGACAGGAGGCGGGGGCGCTCAGTGAAGTGGTAGGGTGTGGCTTTTCTACTTCCTTGATACGCGTGCACTGATCTACCATGCAATGAGACGAGTGTACCGCCGTGCGGCGAGCTTTAGTCATTGTCGGCTTTTCAGAGTGGGAGACCTCTGTTTTCGTAGATAAACCCCCGTTCGACCAAACATATTTGTGGGCCACTTTGTAAGTTCTGTTGGAATCGTGGTGTAAATCTTAGGCCTCGAGGCACAGGCGTTGATAAAGTATATAGCGTTTGTCGTCTCGTTCAACATTTTTCCTGTCCTTATACGTGCTACCTGCTTTTTGTAAGACCTTCGTTTTCTTCTCTTTTTAACAGGCCCGTCGCTTCAATGCCACCGCACGACTGAACCTTCCTTTTGCACTTAATGGAACCGCTGCACAATGGCTGTTATACCAAAACGGCTGTATGGGTCGCCTCTTCCTCGACTGTTCCGCATTGCACAATCTTGCCTGCTCTTCTAACCTTCCCTAGTGGAGTTATTACGCAAAATATTACCTTACCTGTTGTTTCTTTGCCAAAACAGCCTTGCTATCTTTCCTTTCTAGGATAAATGTGGTAAAGTTCGGAATTACTCAGAACTACATGTGAACAAGTTTGATTCTCAAACTGTCAAAAGAAAAAAAAAACTCTTTTCTCCCCATTAATCGCCAAAGCACATTTGGTTATTGATGTAAATTGCACCAGATGCTGAATGTTATTTTAGTGCTAATAGCTGCTTCATTCAGCAAAGCAGTTGCTACCCTGAACAAAAAAAGACTACCGCTAATCCACCCTGTGGAGATGCTTGGTCAGCGAAGCTGTAAATATGTTACGCCTAACGTAGGGCAACCTTTTGAAACGCCTATACCATGGTGCGCGCCCATTACTCTATTGCTCTTCAAATATAAGCACAAGCGCACGTGTTTGAATGCAGTGTACCTTATCAGTGACGGACGCGAAATTCTTGCTGGATCCTAGCCATAGACAGCTTCGCTATAAAATCCTCTCGTCGAAACGTTGGCTCCAGCCACATTCCTTGCTCGGCGACTTCAAATCAATATCTTACAAGTTAGACACTCAGTACACCGCGTATAATAAATATTGGGAGTCTTTTCCTTCTCCAGTCTGAACAACGAACTTCCCGACACTAAGGAGGAGTGTTTGCAATTCATTTCTTTATTTCATTGCGTAAAGAATACTGCGATCATTGAGGAGCGAGCATGTGGGCGAGAACAACGCTCGCAATTTGTCAGACACGAAATATAAAAGGTTATCAGCATACCATAAATAAAAACAACAGAAGGAGCACTATTGCACTGTTAAAACATCACTTATGGTACGAACGTGGACTTAGCGTGCCTCTATCAACATGTAACCTTAGATGCCGCCGCTTTTTGCGTTACTGTTGGTCACTTCGAATACGTTTTGTTGAGTCTAGCTGTAGCACAGCCTACGGAGGAGAAGAAACTATGGCATTGTTATCGAGGAAAAGTCGCTGCGCGATCTCTTTCTCGCCTTTTCTGGATCACTTTTCCTTCCTACATGTTCCTGCCGGAAGGTCATTCACGCGCGCGCTTATGTATGGCGACCCCGCGTCCTAGCGCCGGCGTACAACCTGCACAATCGACGCAGCGGCCTAATTAATACAAATGCAGCGGAGCTCTGGGGCGGGCGCACTCCATCATCGCTTATCGAGAGCCACGACGACGCAGCGCGACGACGGTGACGCGACGTAGTGCCTGCTGCCAGCGCTGTCTCGGCGCGGCGAGCAGATTTACGGCCGGCCTTTTGCGGCGCACCGTTCCGATTAATTGCCCGCCCGTTTAATCTCGAACGCAGCCGGCGTCCGGGACCCCGGTCCGGGCCCTAGGCGCGCTGCCGGCTTCCAGAGTGGACGTCGCGCAGTTCTTGTGCCCCCGGCGCAAGAATCCCGATGATGGGCCGGGGCCCATCATCGGGATTTGGCGTTGGATAGCCCAGGCTGTGTGCGGACGGCCTGCAAGCTAGGCGACTATATGACGGCGTCGCCGCCTCCGCAGTTACACAGCTGCGTGCCCCGAGAGTCTTCTCAAGGTATACAGGGGAACGGTCGCGTCAAAGGGGTAGGGAAAGTGATGTGCACTGATTTCTCGGGATGGCCGCTACGTGGCGGCTCTCGTCCCATCATTCATTTTGTGGTGCGCCGCAAGTCGAATTTCATGTCGAGCCAAGCTTCGTATGGTCTTAAAAAGAGAAACCGTTTAAGATAGAATCACAGAACCAGTGAGATAGCAAACTAATAACTGCAGTTTTATAACGTCGACGACAAACAAGGTTTCTCTGGGGGGAGATAAGTCATACAAGAGGCAGAAGTATCAGTGTAAGCATCGTAGTTGTAATAGGTTATTTTTAGTCTGAAGAAGCAGGTCGATACTCTCACGTTGCTGAAAAAAAGTCTTGAGCGAACGGCAAGTTAGCATTGAACATTTAAGACGAAAGCCTGTGCAAGAACTCAATAAACAGATTGCCCGCACATATACGCTCATTTTGCCGCAAAGGCACGCACGCGAGAAGAAGAAAAGTTTACAGAAATTTGGCACGTTGACGAGAACTCGGATTCGCGACCTGAACTTTATATATGAGATAACGTTGTCGTGTAACATTTTCAGGGCTGAAGATCTTATATTATGTTTTAAGATTTTTAAAATTAGGTTGTGAGGCTTAATGAATCAGCGCAACCCATGGGATACGGAAGTGTCCGTAGTGTGCGGTTTGCGGATTAGTTTAGAACACCCGGGGTTTTAAATGCGAAGCATTTCTTAGCGAACCTTACGCACTTCCCACAAGGCGTGGGATCTGCCGAATTTCTTAGCATGCTCACAAAGGCATGTTACATTACATCCCCGTCGGAGCGCGTCATCCGTGGCCAGGAATCAAATCGGACATTATTTATTATTATTTGATATGTACAACCGCGCTCAATATTACTTGCAACACGGGAGCACGTGGCCTCACGAGTTTACAGATTTCGCATTCCTTCCGCTAGCCCTTATTTCTACAACTAAACGCTGTTCTCTCACTGGGGGGTGTTCCCAAATAAGAAAATAATATTAAGTTACAGAAATGAAGCAAGTTGAAGCCGTGCGCGATCATTAAACTCGTGAGGCAACGCGCTCCCGTGTTGCAAGTTATATTGAGCGCGACTGCACATACATGCGCACAAGGACACGGAGGAAATAGGGAGGCAGCAAGCTGGCAACTGCCACCTAGAGGGGCACAACGCCTGCCTACGCTTTCGGGAGGAGAGAACAAATAGAGGAAATTACTATAGGGACCATGGTGATCAGAATAAACCTATAGCTGTTGAGCCACCACGGCAGTTAAGCGTGAACATTATGTTTCTGTTCAATAGCGAGGCTGTGTAAAGCGTCAGAGTTGTCAAGGTCGAAAAAGATCACATCAGAGTAAAACATTACATGTTAGGTACACGGATTTTACGAGTTTGCTTAAATGGCATTTCGCAGGTGACATAGAACAAACCGTGATAACTTTGGCATTTTCTCTTCAATACGTCTTGTGCCAAAGTGATGCGTGCACTGTTTTTGCCACGTTCACTGACGTTTTTTTTTTTTTTGCCTAATAAAGAACAAATAAAATGCTACGAAATTATAGGGCACTCTATCACCATGCGTTCTCGCGAAAAAAAAAAGGACCACCAAGTGAACAGTTGACGCATCTTGCGCTCTTTCCTGTGTCTTTAAATTTACTCTTTATGGCCTCTACTTCCTAGTACATAAACACCAAGCGAGAAGCTTACGCTTATAGTACTGCTGTCAGAGGATGCAGAATGCGCCGAAGGTCACACTATAGTTTTTCGATGGTTTCTCAACCTGCGTAACACGCAAACAACGCAGTTTATATATATTTGTGGGAAATTAACAGCTCGTGAATTACCACATTTATCCCCCCCCCAAAACACACGCACACACGCACGCACACACACACACACACACGCACGCGCGCACACACACACACACACACACACACACACACACACACACACACACACACACACACACACACACACACACACACACACACACTCACACACACACACACACACACACAGGGCGAACACGACAAGAAACACTGACGAAAAAGGCGCTCAGAAGCAAGAAAAATGTATGCCCAGATTTACGCGCAGACTTCCGATTAGGTGTGTGTACATAGGTCGGCAAACTCACTCATGAATCGACTCACTCAAACTCGGATCGGGCCGTGAGTCTGAGTGAGCTCGGACGCGAAATATTTTGTTGAGTTTGAGACCAGTAAGTCTGGTTGAGAAAAATTTTAGTAGCACTGAGTCCGCGTGAGTCCAGTTGAGGGAAATATTTGTGAGTCCGAGTCGGAGTGAGCCCTAAGTGCAAAATATATTTCTTGAGTGAGTCCGAGTGAGCTCCACCTTTTGTTACCGATTTACGGTCCTATCTACTCATCTTCAGCGTTACTATCAGCCTTTTATCGGCTTACGTTTACACTCAAGTCTATTCACACATATCTCAGCACACTAGCATTCATGCGCCACCTCAATATTTATTGATCAGAGGCGTGAGTTAGGAGAAGGGGTGTCATGATCTGATCCCGCAGACTCTTTCATGGGAAGTCCTTGATAAAGATATCTCGTGTGAGTCGCATATTTCATAAAATTGTCCTTACTGGATTGATGTATGATACTGATGGTATATGATATATCATGCTAACTCGTATTTGATGGTACAAAATCAAAAGGCGTATCGTAGAGCACTGATGATGTGAGATATTGGCGTTAAAGAGGTTTGACACCACGATACAAAAAGCTGTTTTGTTCGCTAGCAATATGGAAGCATACAATCAATACCAACTAGCCCAGCTTAATGCATTAACCAAAAAGCTAATTTTACACCAACGGACTCATCAACAGACTCATGAGTTGACTCACTCAGGCTCACTCAGGCTCACTCAGACTCAGGTGAAGCCGTGAGTCTGTGTCTGAGTGAGTCCGGCTGTGTAATATGTTGGTGAGCTTGAGTCCGAGTGAGTCCGGTTGAGAAAAAGTTTAGTGAGTCTGAGTCCGAGTGAGCCCGGTTCAGGAAAAGTTTGGTGAGTCTGAGTCCGAGTGAGCTCCAATTCTTTTGCATACCTACGTGTGTGTGTGTGTGTGTGTGTGTGTGTGTGTGTGTGTGTGTGTGTGTGTGTGTGTGTGTGTGTGTGTGTGTGTGTGTGTGTGTGTGTGTGTGTGTGTGTGTGTGTTCTACACTGTTCGTACATTTGGTATTCAGATGTTTCGTCAGCATGAGCATCCCCTAATGCAGCAGCGTTCTCTTCCGGAAGACCAGTTAAATGCCTAAAAGTGGTTTGCTGTTTGTGTCTGTCCATGTACACTTCATGCTACGCCGACGCCATCACCGCTTTCGTTACAGTGTCGCCATCGCCAGGCCACCTCATTATCCTCATCGCCACAGAACGAAGAAAAGCAAGACTTCACCCAAACTCGTTGAGATGTGAAGTCGCATCTCCGGCACAATGGGTGTTTTTTTGGAGCTGGAGGTGCGCTATCACGTAACTGATATTGTCACGTGGTTGTCCCGGTGAAGACCGCAAAACTCAAAACCATAAAGATTTAACTCTTTATTGGGCGAACTTGCGCCCAGAGAAAGAGGTGACATTCACAGTGCACCGTACAGTCGTCGGATGTCGATAATCTGATCGTTGGTGAAACCCTTTATACATGCATGATCCTTTAGTACATGCATGATCGAATATTCAGCGTTATCACTGAGTTACAGTTACAATGAGTTACAGAATAAGCTGATTCATTCGCATCCTGAGCGCAATCTTATCGTGAAGTTTCCCATTCAATCTGGCTTCGCCTGAGCCGAGCGACAGCACTTACTCTTCAGCCAGTTAGAAGGACGAATCACGGTCACGATTAAATGAAAACCAGTACGCGGGATACTATCTTCGCTTTCATGTTATTTATTATGTATACAGTGCGCATGGTGCGAGGTGCCGAAGTAAGGCAGCCTTGTAAACAATGTCTCTCTTTTCTTTTTCTTTCTTTAACTGTACGGTTTACTGTTCCGAAATCGTACAAGGACGTCGCAGTGAAGGAATCCGGCTTAATTATGACCTCCCGCAGAGGTGTTTTTGACGTGCACCTAAATATGAGTACACGAATGCTTTAGCATTTTGCCCCATCAAAATGCGGCTTGCAATCGAACCCACGGTGTCGTGATTAGCATGAGAACGCCAAAGCCGCCAAGGCACAGCGACGAATTAAGGCATTGGCACTCGCAGTCACAGGCGCAGCGGAGTTGGGATAGAAATCTCGACGCGCAAACCATTGTACCCTCCCGTCCAGAGTGTCACATTTCCGGGTGTTCTTAATAAAGTGCATACTTTTTGCTAGGATCGTGGCTAGGATAAGCTTCACACCGAGATGGTATATCAATCTGGTTTAGTTACATCCCGAGTCGCCAAAGCTGAGCTTTCATCCGAATATATGTTTACAGTGAATGACGTTAAAGCGCGGTTCTGGTGTTTGGTACTTTGTGCAGATATTCGCACCACATGAATATTGAAAGAATTGGCGTATATGTGCATATCTTACGGAGACGACAATAGACAATACTATAGAAGACTAGGAAGGAATTCTGCGCATGCTTTATGTAATAGCAGTGTAGTGCTCTATGGGAGTTTGAATGAAAGAAGATGACTTTTAAGGGCCCGGTTTTTATTTCTTAGACACAATATTAATGAGAACTAACAGACAATAATGCCACGGAAGGTATAGGGGATGCCACTTGTAGTAATTAGCATATAAATGCGGAGAACGTAAAGGGGACGAAAAGATAACTTGCCATCGGCAGGGACCGAACCTGCGGCCTTCAAATAACGCGTCCGATGCTCTACCACTGAGCTACGGTGGCGGTCATCTCCCCGTCAACTTTATTGGGTATATCTGTGAATTTAAACCTAAGAGTGTTAGTCAGCGCCGATCGCAGCCATGAAGGCGAGTGTGGAACACTCTTTTTCTGCCTGATGGCGTCACGTAGCACGTGATCTTTTCACAAGCTGGCAGCTGACCGCAGCCATGGGAGTTTGCTGCATGTCGTATTAAAGTTCATATAGGGTAGAATCGCTGACGCCTGCTGACTTTTTGTTTTCCTTTAGATTTATCATCTGTAGTGCTTTTTAATCCCGGACCAATTATTTTACGTCTGCTATAATGTACGTCATCCAGTGAAGACCGCACACCGCAAGTGCTACCATAAGCTTGGCTAGACGCTGTTTTGATGGTGATGCGCCGGTCGGTCGATCATGGTAGAAACCGCGCCGCCTTTAGCCTCACACAACCGCCACCTAGGGGCGTTACCTCTGTAATGTAACGTTGCTCGGCGGTTGATGGTTACATGCGCTGATAAAAACACATTTAACCTTTTCGCTGCACTTCACTGTACAGAAGCTTAAAGGCTGTACAGTCGCTGTTCCTATCTAACATCGGCAGCGAGAGTGAAGAAAGACGCCTTCGCCGTCGCGCTCACCCGTGCTCGTGCACAGGCTTCGCAGGTGACGTCTTCGAAAGAGCAGAATCAGCTCTTGTCGGGCATCATAGATTTGCAGCGAACTGAATTCGCCGGATGTATAGGGACACAGATGTTCTTCCGCGAAGGTGACATCGCGAGGCATAATTGACGGAGAACGGGACAGTAGATCCCGAGCCAGCTCATCAGCAGTATCATTTCTGACGTTTCCACCGGGCGATGGTATCAGGTATCAGGTATTGGTATCGGTATCAGATATCAGTATCGGGAATCGACCGTCAGATATCAGGGTTGACACCTACAGCTTTCGCGGAACACTTTCTCTCTTTCCCATGGAGCTTGAAAGCAGGCATTATGAACTTATGAGGTCAGTCTGTTGTTCTGATGAGACAATAAATCTGCAATTGATGCGTGCATTCATAACTGCTATTTTCATTGCGAAATTACTGCAAAGTGACAAGCGAGGAGAGGCGAGCGAGGAAGATCTTCGCCAGACGTTGTCAATGACATGGCAGATACGCAGAGCGGTAATACACCTTGTTTATTCGAGCACAAAATATTTAAAGTTCAGCCGTACGTGAAGTAAATATTAAAACAACCGCTCCCGCAGCTTCATTATTGCATGCGCCACATCTTTTTTTTTCCCTAACGGACATAACGAAACGTCCATGGTCAGGGTGAAAAAGGGGTGACAGCCGGCCCAGATGAGCATGAACGCTCACACCCTCGTTTTTCTGGTCCTGCGGGCAATTTCATTACATTGTCGCCGGGTCTCCCCCTCTGTCGCCTCTGGTGCGCGCCTCTTTGGCCACGAGTTTTCGCGTGCTGTCCGGAAGCGACGCCGGAAGTCCGTAAACCTGGGACAACGATGCGTGCCGGCGGATGAGCAGCCTTCCGCCGCTCGGCCGGCACTGCGATCGTCGCGCCAGAGCGCCTCGCTGTAGGAACTTTATGCGCAACCTTGGGCAGCTGCGATAAAAGGGCTCCAAAGCAAGCTGCTCTCCATCGGCATTCGCTGCGTGCGTTGCGCGCCCGAACACGGGCTAATCTTCTCAATGGCTTGCCGTTTCCGCGGTTCGCTCTAACCCTTAAAAGAGACGCTAATGCTTTAAAAGCCACGCGATAAGCTCACGCATAAACTGTACCGTTAAAGGCCCGGATGAACTACAGGTCGGTTCCAGGTCAGCTAAATGTGAAATGTTAACTGTTCTCATACTCGATAGCAAAATATATTATTCTAGCGATGTGGGGAAGGAAGAAGGATTGTGCACCTACCACTTCAACGAATGTCGTCCGCGCCTTAAAGATATCCCCAGTCTGAACGTTCTAAATGCCTGCACGTTTCGACAATTTTTTGCCGATTCTTCGTAACTGTTGAATCATCAGTGTCATTTGGGGCACTATTCGTCTCCCGCAGCAGCTTCGTCACAGTTCTGAATTTTACCGACCCTCGTTCCTTTAAGAGCCTAGGGCCCACCCCACATACCCTTTCCACGCCCCGCGAAGGTGAAATCTCTTCGCAACCCGAACTGCGTGAGTCACACTGGCGCTAAACCGTCGCCTCCATTTGCTAAGCATTTGAGACTTGGGCGCAAAGTGGACTGCATGTGCCGAGAACACATTATATACTCACTCTAATCAAGGTATCATGTAGTCGCATTTGCCCACACTGAGCGAAGCACCCGCTCCAAATTGTGCTGTATTGAAATATATGGTCTTGTTTCACAGCGTCTCTTCTGTTTTGTTTTGTTTCCTTTTTTCCTCACGAGATTCGTTCGTCTGTCACAGTTGCTAGATCATACAGTGAGTGGCTCTCGGGGGTATTGGGAAGGATTCTAATTGGCGCGGGGAGCGAAGCGTCCCGTCCCTCAGGGAAAACACTCGATTCTGAAAACGGTGGGCAGAGCTCAAATTGCGGGGCTTAAAAGGATATGGCAATCTCGCGCGGGGGCTCGTAGCTACACGACAGAGTTTTGCGAGCATCACTGCATGGACTACCTGATTCGTCGAGATGCCGAATTTCCCGTCCGAAACCCATCTTGTGGCAGCCGTCTTCAAGGGCTTGCGCTATACCTAAACTGGAATCCGCTGTTATTACGACTGTATACGTATCCCAGCCCACTTAGAAGCAGCGGTTCCGTTAAACCTTTTACTTTGTTTTCCGAACTACGTCGTCTAAAGTAAGCGAAACAGCTAACGTACGCATATTATTCGCTTACAAGGGCCAAAAATACATACATATATATATCTCATATCAAGCCTCCAAACCGGTACGCTCTCGCAGCAACAGCCGTTAAGCACGTTGGGACGACGCACCACTAATCCAATAAAGCGATGAACCCGAGTCCTTGTTTGACGAGGAAACATCTGCGCTACCGAGCCCGCAACTATAAGAGGACAGCATAGAGGGCAAAAGGAACAAAAATAATGATAACAAACCGACGGTAAGAGAGTTGAAGCGCCTCTCCTCGAATAAAAGAGAGGCGGACGCACGTAGCTCGCGAGCGCGCCACTTGACTAAACAGGAGGACGACTGCGCCGGAGATTAGGCGAGCGTTTGTTCAGGGCGCGTTAAGTCGTGCGAGCTCTTTCCGTTGGAACCCCAGTAGTAGTATACAGTGCGTCGCCGTCGCGCACTAAAACCGCTCGAACAGGGGCCGGGTTTTTGGCGGCCAGCCGTCGTCGTCGCTCTTTTGGGCCCTCGAGTCGCGCGGGGAGCCCGACGCATGCTAGCCGAGCTCATTTCTCTCGGTTAGGGCGCCTCGCAGTGCGGCGGAGCTTGCCTCTTGGCGCTAATGGAGAGAGCAGCAGCGTCCGCCCTGAGCTCCGCGCCCACTCAGGGTGGGCCCGCGATACCATCGCACTACCCCGTCCGTGGCGCCGCGTTCTCTCTGCCCCCGATGCAGCCTCTGTGACGAAAGTGCCACTCTCTACGATCCCTTTGTCGCCCACTTTTGGCTTGCTTGTGCGCCGTGCGCCTTCGCGGTGTTTGTTTTCCTTTTCTTTACCCCTCTACGATTGCATCATCACCGGCCTTTGCGGACCCTCGGCGACAAATTAACGAACGCGCTGAGCGATTAAGCGTCCTAAATGGTCCGCTCACCGCCGGTGCCGGGGGTTTACAGGGAGACGACCGATAAAGAAGAAAGACGGCATCGCGAGACCGTCCGGTGTTGGTCGGATTGCAGTTGCCACAGCAGGCAACATTGTTAAGCGGAGCGGGAGCACTAATGGAGTAGTCAGATCTAACTCCTGAGTGGTTGCACCATGTCTGTTTCAATCGCGTCTAAAGAGAGTTTCAGTTCTAATCGGCATGGCTTAACTGCTGCGAGTTAAAAACAACGCAATCTGCCGCTACATTTCACAAGCGGATGTCTGACGAAACAGACGCCTGGAAGCGCTTCGTAAATGGGAATCTTGATGAACAAACTCCTGTCGGTAATCAAAAGCGTGCGTGCAAGTGTCCAGTTATAGTGCACTGAGCTTGCGTTTTAAATGTGACAGTATTTCTTGGCCTGATGTTCCCAGTTTTAAGTTCGCTGCTCTTTTTAACGTCGATTAATCCTTCCACATTAGTTTTCCTAGACGCGGTCTTGAAACTCTGTCTTCCGAGTAAAATTAATCAAGATAAACCGGAGCAACCATTCACAAAGCGGTTCGCGCGGTAAAGACCGACCAACTGCGACATGATCGCAAAATTGCGGGTCATAATGGCATGGCTGTCAGGAGCAAAGAGCTGTGTGTGAACCTAGGCACCGGAATTTGTCGTATTCATTGGAATGGATACCGAAATAAAACAGTTCTGACAGCGTCACCCAAACATCCGACTTACCGACCTACACAAGTGGGACAGTTAGGCGAACTGCGAAAACACTGGTCGCCGAGCATCTGAATGTCGCAAGTGGGCAGCAAAGCTAAATACTCGCCGACCATGTTTACGAAATGACTACGCATATCTTAATCAAGTCCACGCAATAAACATGGTCAGAAAACTTACGCTAACCATACGCTATCTTCAGTAGCACGGGCTATAAGCGCGACTTGGAAGCAAGGCGACTAGACGCTCTTTCCTTTCGCCTATCCTTCTTGGTGGTTTGCGTCTTCTAATTTTTTTGAAGAAATGGTTTAAACACATCATTATTGTCAGCTTATTCAAAAATTGACATCGACTTGGTCTACATCAGTTTATTGTCACAGACGACGAAATGCGCCCGTTCAGTGTCTGGAATTCCGCGAGATGCCACAGAAGTCAAAGATGCAGCTTCAACGCGCGAGCATTTTACAACGTCCCCTCTGTGTTTCGGCATATAAAAGATGTTTTTACGAGAAAGGATCCGCGGAAACGGCTACATTCTCCACGTACGTGGAAGTTCTTGCTTTAGCACCTAACTGATATTTAAACACAAATGATTTTTTTTTCTTTTTGTGCTCGTAGCGCTTCATTTAGTAATGAGAACTGACCTGAACGGCGGTTATGTTTACGGAAAGTTTTAAGAGGCTAGCGGGTGACGTAAATGCTGGCATGAGGTACTGAGCACTGGCTGCGCTCGTCCGCAAAGATCCACATGACATGTATAAACAGTAGTAGAAACCTCTCAATGTGAGGGGAAGACGACCAAGTGGCTTCTTGGTAGAATGCTGCCCTTTCTCTTCTCTCTCTCCAAAACTTCACGGTTTCTTAGTGCCCCGGTTCCCTGTATCGAGGCCTAGGATGTAAGGCCATCCCGAGGCCCGTCTGGTGAGAAGCCGATATAGCCGCCTTTAGCGAGGAAGAGGCGCCCCAACAAGATATCAAATCAGCATATGAGCACCATGCATGGTAACACGTACTGCGTAAAAGTGGTTTTCAAAGGATATTGCATACCATCGCGTGTCATAGACGGTCAACTACGACATCCTGTACTGCCATTAGCCCAAAACCAATTCTCAATGCCATCAGTGCTTTAAGCTTGGACATCTGAAGGCCGTTCGTCCAAATTCGTTACTGTGCACACGACTCCCCGGTGCGCTGAAGTTCACGCGCGAGACACTCGCCGTGCTACTTTCCTAAAGTGGGGCAGCTGTAATGTTTACAGATAGTAGCCCCCCCCCCCCCCCCCATCAAGACGGAGCTCGTTGTTTTCATGTTGGCGTCGGCATAGCTGAATCCTCAAAAAAGCAAGCGGCATCAAGGATGATTGCCCCCTACTATGTTCCAACCCACATCACTTCCACATGTTAGACAAGGCGCGAAATTTGGTTTCAACTGTTCAAGGACGTCAACTGAAAGAAAATTTCTCGAGATGAATGGCCCGCGCTTTGAAGCCAACAACTTGCCAAATAACATCATAATGTCATACTCCCTCCGTATAGCTATTTCTGCCGCTGATAACACGTCCAACGCAAATCGCCAAGTAACTTAAACGCTGCGTTCCGTCATGGGCTCAGCCGAGTGATTTCGCCGAAACTGGGAACCGTGTCTGTTGCAAGTTCACTGAAAGCGCTGCACACCTTAAGCCTAGTGTTTCACTTACTTCTTCGATTAGAAGACATTGCCAACAATAACCCGTCCTGTGGAAAACAAGACAAGGCAGGAAGGAATTCAAGACAAGGCAACGTCGATCATCCAGTGAAACGCACGATAACCGCATAAAGTCACTCCTTTCTGTGTTTCGTCTGTTCGTACGCACTATTACGCTCCCAATCGTCGTGATACTTGTGACTAACGTGTCAGAATCATGCAGTCAGAATATCAGGATACGAAGATGTCATGTTTACAACAAACTGTGCATGTTGTAGAGTCATCATTTGTATTCTCCATGAACTCATCTATGTTCGGCAGCCTCACAATGACAATCGTTACGTTTGCCTAACATTAAAAGAAGATTTACTAACATATCTCGGCGATGCAGTATCTGCAAAGCGATGAAATAGCTAACGTGCTTCAATGATTATGCAATTAATATAAATCACTGAAGCGACACAACGTATTCTAAGCACCGAAACGCTCAGTGACTTAAAGGCAGAAGTTGAGGGGAAGATGGAGGCTTGAAGAGATGAGAAATTCGTGAACACGGGGTGCCGTACAGCCGACGTTTCGACAAGCGGACTAGTCTTATGTTGCAGCCTTGAAGAAGACAAGTCCGCTTGTCGAAACGTCGGCTCCAGCGACACCCCGTGTTCACGAATTTTTTTTTTTTTTATCTCTTCAGTGACTTAAAGTTAGACTTTGGTATTTTGCGCGTCAAAATCGCGATGTGATTATGAGACACGCAGTGTTGGGGCACTACGGCTTCATTTCGACCCCCTAGAGTTTTTTTGTACAGTGCACCTGAATATAAGCACACGGGCGTCTTCGCATTTCACACCCACCTATACGCGGCCGCAGTGGTCAGGAATCGAACCCACGTCCTCGCAACGCCATAGCCACGAAGTCATCATGGTAGGTTGTCTCATTTATAGGAGGCGTTCACGGCAGCTGGACTGTTTTTCGCCAACAAAAAGCGCCTTCGTCTTCAGATACGAGTAATCATTCCCGCGCGATTTGTGGTCGTCCCTACCCACCTCGTGCGCCACCGAAGGCAGCGCTGCGAACGGCGCTCCGGTGAATCAAGCAGGGGGATTCGGCTTTTGTCGTCTGCTGAGCTTTGGCTGGAACAGCTGCATTTTCATTGCAGTTTTCTCGCGTAGCACGGCGCCCCTCGATTACTAGCTGTATTTACTTATAGTAAGACGGTACGACATTGGGCTAGTTGGTGTTGCATAGTTTGAAGTGAACGACAGCGCGTAAAACCAGGACGAAGAGAGCACGAACGACACCAGCGCTGACTAACAACGTTTTTCTTTATTGCACTAAGGCAATGTATAGAAACAAAAACAGCCTGCCCCGCATGCGCGACCCCACACAATCAAATCTACACAAAGATGATGGGAGCATCTTTTTAGTCGTGATTACAACCTCTCTAATCGCAAGCCTAAGGAGCGCCTTCTAGGTACGTGATTCCTCTTTTCCTTAGTGATGTAGACGCCATGCTGGCGCATGAAGAACCTTTATTGTGAATGGCGAATGCTCCCTCAATCAGACGCACGCTTTCCTCACGATGCCTGCTCAAAACACTACATGCGCGAAAGTTGGTGGGCACCCACAAGCTGCACAGTGAAGAGCCAAATTGCTCCCCTGCTTCTGGCGAAGACTGTTCTCGTGTTCACGGAGGCCCGTGTTGAGGCATCGACCGGTCTGGCCTATGTGCGTTTTTCTGCAGAACAGCGGAACCTCGTACATCACACCGGCAGTATACTTCACAAAGTGATGCGCGTTTCTTGTGCTGCAGAGGACCTTTTTGGGTCCTTCCCTATTTACAAGTCTGCAGATTCGGCCTAACTTGCTAGGTGCTGAAAACGCTGCAGGTTCTCCTAAGCGCATTGCAACCTTCTTGATCCCCTGCAATAACGCCGTGTACGTATGAGATTCCTCCTTCCTTTGTATTTGTGTGTGTGCGCTGTTTTATGATGACGTATGGGATGACACTTGGTTTGGTCCAGTCACATGGATCCCGCGTGGGTTGCGTTGACTTCCGGAAGGAGTTCAACAGCGCCCCCGCAAGGTCATTTAAAAGCATGGTGGGGAAGCCAGCGTCGGTTAGTCTTCTTATTTTAGTGCTGAAACTCGAGTCAGTCATGTGATGACATGATCTTGATAGAGCGTTTGACTCGAGTTTCCCATGATAGGCGAACGGGGCCAAGAAAAGGAGAAAGAGTGCTCTTTCCCACCCTCTTTTTGGAGCTTTGGCCGTTTATTCCTAATCTTTACCGCGCTGTAACAAAATTGAATATTACTTCGTACAATCATCGCACCACTCTGTATCAGGACTCGACCGTTGCGAGTGATTTACACTATTTTATTCCAAATACATCTTATTATAACTTTCCGACAAAAAAGCTTTGTATTTATCTACGTTAGTATGATTACACTAATTCTATTCAGCATACTTTCAGACGACCACGAACGCGTCAGAAAACGACGATTTATCAAAGTGGGGATTAAAATATGTTGCATAAAAGAACGTCGCAAAACCTGTCAATATTTCATAGCCCCGCTATGCATCCCTTTTTTCCTCGTGCTCTCCCAACTTTCTTAATGTCTTGTCTAAATTTTAAGGACTTATGACGCGCTTCCAAGCAGCTGCTGAAAACTAGGATCTAATCAAATGTTGCTGCCTGTAAGAATTACTTAATTTATTTGAATGACATCACACGTCGTTCGTCGTATGCTTAAAAAAAGTCACAGCTTCGCCGCAAGGGCGAAGCAATGAATGCGATAGCAAGAAACTAATGCTATACGAAGTGAGGCTCGCCAATGGATACTCTCAGTTTGAATAGCGCTCCTGTTGCAAAGGCGGCCAGAGCAGCGAAGGAAACTAGAGTGCTTCAAGTGTCGAGCTGTGACACTTGATAGTTCGCGCTCATCTTCTGTTTGTTCGTTTAGCAGCGTCCCTTGAGCTCGAGTGACTTTCGTACGCTCCGTAACATGAGCGCGGACATCACGGTGAAAGCGTGAAACATCCCTCTTCCCCTCAGCACGGGAAAACCGCGCGAGCAGGCAGCGGAAGGGCAAGGTTCTCCCTGCGCAAACACAACAAGAAGCGAGCGCGCTCGCCGACGACTTTTAAATCCACCCGTCGCGCTCCTAACGCCATCTCGCTGGTAATGAAGAAACGCTTATAAGCGCCTAGCGTCTCTAAGTCCGTCCAGCGGTAAATGGTGTGTATATAACGCTCGCCGTTAGCTACGTGGAGGATCTGCGTTTCGTGGCGTAGTGGATAGCGCCACTCGCTGCGGAGCAAGAGGTCCCTGGTTCGATACCGCGCTTCGGAAGCATTTTTCTGAATTATTCTTCTTTGGGGCTTTTATATATATATATACATACATATACGGTGCATGACGAGCGACGGCGACGGCAATATTCAGCCGAGACTGTCCATATAATTGCTATCGCAATAAAAGTCACAGTTTCGCCGCAAGGGCGAAGCAATGAATGCGATAGCAAGAAACTATTGCTATACGAAGTGAGGCTCGCCAATGGATACTCTCAGTTTGAACAGCGCTCCTGTTGCAAAGGCGGCCGAAGCAGCGAAGGAAACTAGCGTGCTTCAAGTGTCGAGCTGTGACACTTGATAGTTCGCGCTCATCTTCTGTTTGTTCGTTTAGCGGCGTTCCCCCCTCTCGCGCGCCTCATTCTCTCCTGCGCAACGCCGCGATGAGCGCCAGCGCATGCGCGTCCCCTCCCCCTCTCTCTCCTACGCTCCCCCCCCCCCTCTCGCGCGCCTCATTCTCTCATGCGACGAGTAGGCAGCAGCGACGCCTCCGGCGTCTTGACGTGGCACGAGCGGCCAATGGCCGCCTCTGCTTCTGTGGCTCTAGACGAGGGGCGCTCGTGCTCTTCTTCCCTCGTTGAAGCCTCCCACGACGACACCAATGGCATGGACTGCAGAGAGGCAGACGCACATGATCTTGCGTCTTTGCGGGAGTCGAACACCTCGAACGCCGGCAGTTCCACGCAGCGGTAGCTGGATGGAGACTGGAAGACATGGCTGATTCTAGGCCAGAGGAATTCACGGGCTCGAGAACGCAAGAAAAAAAAATTACACCATCTCCCGCTCACTGAGCGAACCATCTCCCCGCCGCTTCGCATCCACACATGGTTCCCTTTAGTGGGAGATGGTGTAACCTTTTTTCTTTTTTTTTTCATCAAGTTGACGGGCCTGCCGTGGCACAACACTTTCTATATTGTCACGGGCCCGTGATGTTGACGAAGGCAGCAGTGTAAGGTGAAACAAACTCCTTATTTGGCCGAACTTGTGGCCTTGAAACGGAAAGTCAAACTACAGCAATACGCACTGTACACTGATAGCGGCGGACAGAGCGTCGACCGTCGAAAAACTAAACTGCGGCAAGGTGCGTCGGCATTTATACATGCGGCATCGAACATTCGAGCCTTATCGCTGGTGGCCGCCTTAGTTCGAGAATAAACTCAGCTGTTCGCGTTTGCGCATCAAGCCTAACACATGATCCTAAAATAATCTCGAATGTTCCCAGACATTCTGGCGCGGTTTGCACAAGGCAGCAGCTACACGTGCAATGGGCCGGCATAAATGCATATTTTATAAATCTCTTCCTATGTACCGAGGCAAACTCTCGCCATAAAGACGTTCTCTCCTTCATGGTGAAATCAGCACAGCGTGCCTGTAATCTCTAGAGTAGCACGGCCCAGTTTAAACGCGGGACTGTGTATCTTCTAGGGTCAATCACTTCGAAGTGCTATTGTCATTGTTGTAAATATAAAACGATAAAGTCTCAATTTCTCGCACAGTCAAGAAGTAAAAAATTTTTATCGTTTCCATTAGCGGCTAACGAAGCACCGCAGTCGAACGCGTGCGTATAACTAACGCCGAAGCGAAGCCTATACCTCACCTAAGCAGCAGATTTAAGCAGGGAAATATGAATGCTTGCGCTTCTGTCGAGTGCGCACCTCCTCGTTAACTCCATTCACCGAAGCTATGTAATATGCGGTCCCTGCTTTGGCCCGAGCCAGCACTAGCGTAAACGCCGGTCACTCGGCGTCAACTTAGTTGCAAGCGCTGTCGTACATGCAGACTTGTCGGCACTATTTCCCCCAGCCCAAGTAACGACAAGAGGGGCAAATAGAAACGAAAAAAAAACATTCAAGAGAAAAATTAGAACGAGCCATACAGTGATAATGCAGCGAACAGAATAACGCATGTAGTACGTACTTACACACAAGAGATATGAAGCGAGGCTCGCAATCAGCCCAGAGCAGACGGTCGGGCGTCTGTCGTACGAAGTATGGAGCCGAGCTGTTAGCGCGCTTGCGGTCCGCTTTGGTAACGCGCCGCACGTACGCGCGTCATGTACATGACGAGCCACGAGACCCAATCACTCACGGCCGAAAACCGACCCGCCGAGTGAAGTGCCGTGCCTTTCGCGGCCTCTCCGCGGAAACGCTGTGCGGCGTGTGGTATCAGCCCCGGCTTAGGACACGAGGCATGGCACATCGGTCGAGCGTAATGCGCTTTCCACGCGGCATGCGCCACGCGTCCGCTGCGGCCTGTTTACGGCACTCTGTGGCCAACGCGCGCGCTGGCAGGAGGGTGCTGCTGCTCGCCACGCGATATCGCTGGACAATTACCGCGGTCCTTCCTTTCTTCCCGCGCCCAATGCCCGCCAGGCGAAGCGCGAAACGGCACCGTCTCCCTTACAAAGCGCGCTTGTAACGCGCGGAAGCCGCCTTGTTCGTTGTGTGTAGTATGTACTACGATCCCTATAATAGGACCCCTATATAGTATACTGTAGTAGCGACTGTTGTGCCGGGCAGAGACGGTACGCGCGGTGCCCGGATATGGATTGGTACGGAAGTAGTCTGCACGGAAAGCAATACGATTACTTCGAGAGGTTTATAAGTTCTCCTTTATTTTACTTTTTGCACGTTCGCCAGAGATGCTTTAGCGGCCAGGATTGGTTTAGGAGCGTCACGAAGGCGTATTTATGCTCCTCGCTATGCTAGATTGACAAATCCCGCAGCATGCCTATTGGCCGCGAGATCGAGCGGAGTCGCCGCCTGGCGGCTACTGGCTGAAGCGCGCCCAGTGTGGATTGCTCCCTGCGTCGTCTGCTAGCCACGTACGTCCTGCAATTGCAGGACGTACGTGCGCGTACGTCCTGCAATTTCTCAAAGGGCGGTTTATTCTTTTATGTTAGCGCGATTTTAACTGATCGTATGTATACCCAACATTGTGTACAGAAGCAAATGGGCTTGCTCGGCTGCATGCGCATTGTAATAAGATCAGTGAGTGCGACTTTCGAGAGGGCTGTGTATTGGTGTCGTACCCTTCGTTCGCCAGAATCATTTCAGTGTTGATGCCGCTTTCTGGTTCAAGCACATCGTAAAGTTCGCTTGGCATAGTCCCAAACATGAGGAGAATTAAATTGTGTGTGAATGCAGCGTATTAGCGACTCCGTGGTAAACAAAAATGAGGCTCATGCACTTTCGTGATGTTGTTAGGTGTATAACTGCGGCACTGTAGTTCATGATGAGCTTTAGTTGCGCTTAAGATGTCCTTTTATTTTACGGTCGTGGTCCCGCTACAGCGAAATATTTCTATCGAGTGAAGTCTGAGACTTCGGTACTCGAACTGTCCCTTAAAAAAACAGACAATGGAATGACACGGCATTGATAAAACGGTATTGCCGCGCGAAATTTGAACTTGGGGCGAAATTTATGCAAAACCACCCGTGTTCTTAGCCCGACGGCGTGCCTTACATTTATGTCGTATAATTTCACGCAAGACCTCATCCTTTTTATTTTTTCACATTATCTTGAGCGGTTGTGTGGAGTTGTTATAAATTGATGGAAGACAGCGGAGATTATTATTTTGAAAAAAAAAAGACACTTTTTCCACAAAATAACCGGACCTTTGTTGCATCACTGTCGTGCACGTAATCAATCGATGAAAGCTCTGTGCTAAACTCTTACCTGCGTATGCGTATTCGCGTGAACAGTGCTATTGAACTCATTGCACAGGAATATGGGCTGGTATACAAATGAACAAGAAGTAAACACTTAAGTAGTTCAGTCGTGCTACAGCAGTGCGTAGTACACAGAACAAAAGCTGAACACGTACAGAGAAAACAACAATATATATATATATATATATATATATATATATATATATATATATATATATATATATATATATATAGTGCGTAAGCGCAGACTGTCATCCAGGGCGAGCATCCCTTTCATCTGCAGATTGCGCTTCTCTCACTAATAATAGGAACGTTGGATGATCTTCGTGCACGGTCAATTCAACAATGAGGAGTGAATATATTACCAGTAAGCAGCAATCAACGCATTTTATTCGCCGACAATCGGCTCAAACTGCTCACAACGAAGCGCCGCTGTGTGCATTTCTATACGCGCCTCCGACCGCCTCTCCACACTAACGCGGCGACGCTGCTGCCGCCTATAGGTCGATCTCGCGGCCAATAGGCTTAGATGACTTGTGCGTGCTTCATGTATGAAAGCGTGTGCCGTTATCGGGAAAAGTAAAGCAAGGCACGGACTGTCATTAACAAAAAAGAGTGCATTCTATGGTGAGCTAAAACAGTGTAGCATTCTGGCTAACCCGGGACTCGAAAATCGTGAATCCCCTTTAATTAGTAATCTGAAACATGGCAGCAAAAGAAAAAAAGAAAGGAGAAAAGAAAGGGGGTAGAGGGCGATTAAATCAAGCTCAAGTTACGCAGACGTTTCAAGCTAGCATCATGAGCGCCAGTTCTAACTTCACATCACATTATAGGGTACAACACCGTTACCTGTGTAACTTCGGACAAAACAGAAGCAATAGAGAGCAGGGAAGTTCGCGTTCTCTGTCATTTCGCCTCTTGGAACACGTATTGCTTATGCCTCGGCACAGCTGACGTTTGCGAAATCACAGAAATTGCACCTGCCTCGTATATTTCGATGTCAGCAGAGAGAGCAAACTGCCCCCTTAGTTGTTTTTTTTTTATTCGAGTGGGGCTCAGCTGCAAAGACCGAGTCTTTTCCGCGCTATGACTGCGCATACGTGCGATGATTGGACAGCCCAGGGTTCTGTGCAGGACAAGCCCTGTCGCGGCGCTCGACGGATGCTCGTGCATGAGCGACGCCCAGCAGTGCAGCGCGGAGTCAGACAACGCGTGAACGTGAAAGCGGACGGTGGCGTGTCGCCGTTATCAACCGAAACACGCGCGCTGAACACGGGGCTTATGTGCGCCGTGTACCGCTGCCAGTCGTGTGCGGATTGGGAGCTTGTGGCGAGGGAGTCCCTTTTTTTTTTCTTCGTTCCTGCAGTGGTGGACGTGGGGGACACAAAAGAGTGTGGGGAGGAAACAAGAGCGGTGGTGGTAGCACGTAACACGCGCCGGCTGATCTGCCAGTTGAACGCGGCATTTGTGGCGGCGCGGTGCCGCTCAGAAGGGAGCGCTTCGCGAGCGCATTGCACTCGGTGGCGGCGATAGCTGCTTTGCCCGCGACGTGCGACGACGCGCTCGAGCTCTCCTATCGCGCGCGGTTGCGGAGGAGCACTTCCGAAATGTTTTTTTTTTAGCTTTCTTTCGCTTACGGCTTCGGAAAACGGAACGAATTTGGTTGTCAGAGCAGGTTCTGGAGACGTCGTGTTTCTGCGTTCCGGGCGATATGCGCGCCTTTCAGTCTGAGGCTCATGACGAAAGGCTGCGTACAAGAGCGATTCATGCGTGACGTCGCGTAGACGCGTCTGAGAGACGCGTATCTGAGTGTGCGTATTTTTCTACATTTAGACGAAGCCAGCAAATGAATAGGTTTAATTAATATCTGCGGTTTTAGGTGCCAAAACCACGAAATGATTATGAGGCACGCCGTAAGAGAGGACTCCAAGTTGATTGTGGCCAGCTGGTGTTCTTTAAAGTCCACCTAAATCTGAAAGGGAGGGGGTTAAGCTACGAAGTTTCAACAACGTATGTATATTTATTTATCAAAAATTTGACGAGGCAAAGAAAGACGGGCATTGCTCGCGTGGTCACGTTAATGTACAAGAATTAAAGAGGCAGTAAACCGTTTTCACAGTTTTAAACACATGTAACGTTCGACCAAACGTGACAGTGAAAGTGCCTGTACCTACTGTTTCAGGCCATAAGCGGCCGAACATATAAGGCCTTTTTTTGGCACGTGCTCTTTGCCATTGTCCAACCTCCTTTGCTAATAATTTGTCAAACATTGCTATTGGATGGAATCTACGTTCCTACAAAAATTAACGAAACAACTTCTTTTCTATGAATACGTGCATAGCGCTTTATGTCCATCAGTGCTTAAATATCTGGCAGTCAAGTTGCAATGAATCCGTTATTAAGTCAGTCAGTGCAGTTTCTTTTTTTATTTTTTATACTTATAGCCATACGAGACGAGTCTCAAAGGTATTTATAATTTTGCTGAGTTATTTGCATTTGAAGCTTAACACTACCAATGTGCTTAAATGCATTTGAATAAACGTAAATGTTACCAACAGGGTCTTTATATTCAGATAGAATTTGTCGCTTTACTGCGTAATTTCGTAGTGAACAGAGTCGTCAGCCAGCAGAGGTAGTCGAGATGAAGCTACGCTTGTGTTTCGTGCCGCGTAGAGTATAGTAAAGCCAGGAGTATTGCGATACAACGTTGCACGCCTTTTCTTTTTGTTCTCCACCGCTCCTCTCGACCTCGTCTACCCTTTGCCTTTTCGCTGTAGCCTAGCCGAGGCGCGACCACTGATCTTCGCTAGAGGGAGCTGGATCACGCTTCGAGCGCGTGAGTGTGAAGCCGCCGGAAGTCACCGGCCTTGTCCCGGAAGCGAGCGCGCGTTTCTGCCAACGAGTTAGCATTTTTCTTTTGAAACAATGCCTGCCTGCAGCGTTGTAAACTGCACAAGCCGACCAGAGAAGGCTTCAGGGAAGACGTTTCCCGCGAAGGTACCCCGAAATCGTAGTAATTCTTCTGCCTTATTTTGCTAGGAAATAGCAGTGAGGTGTGATGGGCTGGTAGTGGGGATCTCCCGCATTTTTATGAGATCCCTGAAAGAAGTGTACTCGGATGGGAGGCTGTGCCTCTTCCTTCGCTTTCACTATATTGTCACGTGGTCGTGACGTCGACGAAGACAACAGTTGCTCGTCCGAGATGAAACTGTTTATTTGGCCGAACTTGTGGCCGAGAAACTGAGAACTAGAACTACAGCAATACACGCTGTACAATGATAGCGGCGAACAGGTCGTCGTCCGTCGATCAACTGACAAGCGGTCAAGCGCGTCGGCTTTTATACAGGGGCTATGGAACTTTCCAGCAATATCGCTGGTGGCGGCGTTATCTCTCGACAAAGCTGGAACATTCGCGTGCGGCGCGCAATCTTAACAAAACGATCTACTAAGATCCTGGAGCTTCTCGAACACTGCTTCGCGGCCAGCGTCGAGCGTTGATAACCGTCCTTGCTGGTCAAACTCGAACACATCAAAATAAAAGAAGAAGCGGGCGCGGCATTGCCCCCTCCGAAAAAGCATCGTCCCGATGCTTGCAACAGAACATGGAAAGGAAAAAAAACAAGTGCATACACAAATAAATTACAATAACAGAGGAAAAAGGAGAGTCCCCAGGTTCGCTAACGCGCGAAAAACGGCTTAAGGCGCACGACATGGACGACTTCAGGTCGTGCGCGGCGTCGCTGGGAGTTCGTAATGCCGTCCGGGACGACCACGTAGTCAAGAGCGCCGTGACGTCGAAGCACCTTGTATGGGCCGAAGTATCGCCGAAGAAGTTTTTCACTGAGCCCACGTCGGCGTATCGGCGTCCAGACACACACACGGTCACCGGGTTGGTACTCCATGTGGCGTCGTCGAAGATTATAGTGACGGCTGTCGACCCTCTGCTGGTTCTTGATGCGCAGGCGGGCGAGCTGTCGAGCTTCTTCGGCGCGTTGCAAATAGGCGGCAACGTCGAGATCGTCTTCGTCGGTGGCGGTTGGTAGCATTGCGTCGAGCGTCGTTGCCGGGCTCCTTCCGTAGACCAGCTTGTACGGCGTCATTTGCGTCGTTTCTTGCATGGCCGTGTTGTATGCGAAGGTCACATACGGAAGGATGGCATCCCACGTCTTGTGTTCGACGTCGACATACATGGCCAGCATGTCGGCGATGGTCTTGTTTAGCCGCTCGGTGAGGCCATTGGTCTGTGGGTGGTACGCTGTGGTCCGGCGGTGGCTTGTTTGGCTGTATCTCAGTATTGCCTGAGTTAGGTCAGCAGTAAACGCCGTACCTCTGTCGGTGATGAGGACCTCTGGGGCGCCATGACGCAGGAGGATGTTCTCAACGAAGAACTTCGCTACCTCGGCGGCACTGCCTCTGGGTAGGGCCCTTGTCTCGGCGTAGCGGGTGAGGTAGTCGGTAGCTACGACGATCCATTTGTTTCCGGTATTGGACGTCGGGAACGGCCCCAGTAAGTCCATCCCAATTTGCTGGAACGGCCGTCGAGGTGGCTCGATAGGCTGAAGAAGTCCGGCTGGCCTAGTGGGCGGTGTCTTGCGTCGCTGACAGTCCCGGCAGGTCTTGACGTAGCGAGTTACGTCGGTGACAAGGCGCGGCCAGTAGTACTTTTCCTGTATTCTTGCGAGCGTGCGAGAAACACCCAGGTGTCCAGATGTCGGGTCGTCATGCAGAGCCTGGAGGACCTCTGGTCGCGATGTCGAGGGCACTACGAGAAGGGAATCGGCTCGAAGCGGCGAGAAGTTCTTCTTAAGGAGAACACCGTTGCGCAAGAAAAACGACGTCAGTCCTCGCGTGAATACCTTGGGAACAACGGTGGTCCTGCCCTCGAGATATTCCACAAGGCCCCTGAGTTCTGGGTCCGCTCGCTGTCGTTCGGCGAAGTCTTCGGCACTTATGGTTCCCAAGAAGCAGTCATCCTCCATGTCGTCCTGCGGTGGTGGGTCGACGGGGGCGCGGGACAGGCAGTCAGCGTCGGAATGTTTTCTTCCGGACTTGTAAACGACGGTTATGTCAAATTCTTGAAGTCGTAGGCTCCACCGTGCGAGGCGACCTGAAGGGTCCTTCAAGTTAGCTAGCCAACACAAGGCGTGGTGGTCGCTCACAACTTTGAAGGGCCGGCCGTAGAGGTAGGGGCGAAACTTCGATGTAGCCCAGATGATGGCCAGGCACTCCTTTTCTGTTGTGGAGTAGTTGATTTCTGCCTTTGATAGCGACCGGCTAGCATAACTTATGACCCTTTCGAATCCGTCGGTCTTTTGCACAAGGACGGCGCCGAGTCCTACGCTGCTTGCGTCGGTGTGGATTTCCGTATCGGCGTATTCGTCGAAATGCGCAAGTATGGGAGGAGTCTGCAGGCGTCGTTTCAATTCTTGAAATGCTTGAACTTGCGACGTTTCCCACCTGAATTCGACGTCGGCCTTCGTGAGTTGCGTCAGTGGCTCGGCGATCCGTGAAAATTCTTTGACGAAACGTCTGTAATAGGCGCACAAGCCGAGAAAACGGCGTACGGCCTTCTTGTCGGTGGGCGTCGGGAAGTCAGCGATGGCAGCTGTTTTCCGCGGGTCCGGGCGAACACCATCCTTGCTGATCACGTGACCCAAGAACAAGAGCTCCTCGTACGCGCAGCGGCACTTTTCAGGCTTGAAGGTGAGTCCGGAGGTCTTGATTGCTTGAAGTACAACTTCAAGGCGCCGAAGGTGTTCGTCGAAGTTTGAGGAAAACACAACGACGTCGTCCAAGTACACGAGGCACGTCTGCCACTTCAAGCCGGCCAGTACTGTATCCATAACCCGTTGAAAAGTCGCAGGTGCCGAGCAAAGACCAAATGGCATGACCTTGAACTCGAACAGGCCGTCTGGTGTTATAAAAGCAGTCTTTTCTCGGTCTCTCTCGTCGACTTCTATTTGCCAGTAACCGGTCTTGAGGTCCATCGACGAAAAGTACTTTGCGTTGTGTAATCGATCCAGGGTGTCGTCTATTCGGGGAAGGGGATACACGTCCTTCTTCGTGACTTTGTTCAGGCGACGATAATCGACGCAAAAACGTAGAGTCCCATCCTTCTTCTTTACTAGCACCACCGGGGATGCCCACGGACTCTTTGACGGCTGGATGATGTCGTCGCGTAGCATTTCGTCGACCTGTTTCTTCACGGCCTCGCGTTCTCGCGTCGAAACTCTGTACGGGCTCTGACGGAGTGGTCTGGCGCTTTCCTCTGTTATGATGCGATGTTTTGCCACTGGAGTCTGCCTAATTCTGGACGACGACGAAAAGCAGTCCTTGTATTGCAAGAGCAGGGTTTTGAGCTGTTCTTGTTTGTGCTTCTGAAGGCTGGAATTGATGTCGAAAGCTGGTTGCGGCGCTTTATTCGTCGGAGTAGGCTCGGGAGAATCGGTGAGGCCGAAAGCATTGCTGGATTCTACGATTTCTTCGATGTAGGCGACCGTTGTGCCTTTGCTCACGTGCTTGTACTCGTCGCTGAAATTCGTGAGCATAACTGTTGCTTTCCCTGCCCGCAGCTCTGCTACTCCTCTTGCGACGCAAATCTTGCGGTTAATCAAGTGGTGCTGGTCGCCTTCAACAACGCCTTCCAGGTCTGCTGATTTCTGAGTGCCGACGGAAATGATGACGCTGGAGCGAGGGGGAATGGTGACCTGGTCTTCCAGCACATTCAAGGTGTGCTTTCTTGGCGGAGTGTGCGGCGGTAGTGCCTTTTCCGTGGACAGTGTTATTGACTTAGACCTAAGGTCGATGATTGCACCATGAAGGCCTAAGAAGTCCATACCAAGGATGACATCTCTCGAGCAACGCGGCAGGATTACGAAGTTCGCGGGATAAATCCGGTTGTTAATGGTGAGTCTCGCTGTGCAGATTCCCTCCGGCGTTACGAGGTGACCTCCGGCTGTCCGGATTTCGGGGCCTTCCCAGGCCGTCCTAACTTTCTTCAGCTTCGTGGCGAACGGTCCACTGATGACAGAATAGTCGGCTCCGGTGTCGACGAGGGCTGTGACGCTGTGGCCGTCGATAAAAACGTCGAGGTCGCTAGTTCGTCGTCTTGCGTTGCAGTTAGGTCGTGGCGTCGGGTCACGGCTACGTCGGTTTGTTCCGCTGTTTCCACGTTGCGTCGTCAGGTCTACTTCGGTCCGCGAGGTTTCGTCGTCAGGGGTTCGCGTCGTGTCCTGAAGCCTTCGTCGTGGCGGCGGCGTCGGCGGCGGAGGGTCTTCGGTATTTCGTCGTACAGCAACCGCACCTCCATCGGTTGCTGCCCTTAGTTTTCCGGATGCGGGCTAGGTGACCGACCCCGGGTTGGGCTAGTGTATGGTCGGCGTTGGGGAGAGGCGTAGCGGCCTGGCGACGGCGATCGGGAAGGTCCTCGGGGGGTCCACTGCGCTCCTGCCAGGTAGTCGGCGATGTCACGTGGTCGTTCACCCTGCTGTGGACGCGGCGCGTCGACGGCGAACCCACGCAGTCCCATCTGTCGATAATGGCAGCGGCGGTAGGTGTGGCCGGCTTCTCCGCAGTGGTAGCAGAGTGGACGATGGTCGGGGGCACGCCAAACGTCGGTCTTCCTCGGCGTGTATCGCTGACCGGCTGGCGGGCGGTATGACGTCGGTGGTGGCGGCGGTGGTGCCTGGCGGCGGAACTGCTGGTGCGGCGCGGCGTCTTGACGTGGGCGAGGAGGTGGGGCGTTGCGTCGGGCTGCAGCAGCATAGCTCATTGCTTGCAGCTGCGGCGGTGCCGGCTGAGGAACACCCAGTGACTGTTGGATTTCCTCGCGTACAACGTCCGCAATCGACGTCACTTCGGGCTGTGCAAAAGGTGCGAGCTTTCGCAGCTCGTCTCGCACGATGGCTCGGATCGTTTCGCGCAAGTCGTCGGAGCCGAGGGCATGAACTGCTGCGCTGTCTTGGAATGCGCGGCGATTGTACTGTCGGGTTCGCATTTCCAGCGTCTTCTCGATGGTTGTGGCTTCGGAAACAAATTCCTGGATTGTCTTGGGTGGGTTCCGCATGAGCCCAGCGAAGAGCTCCTGCTTAACTCCTCGCATGAGAAGGCGAACTTTTTTTTCTTCGGGCATGGTAGGGTCTGCGTGGCGAAACAGCCTGGTCATCTCTTCCGTGAAGAGCGCCACGTTTTCGTTCGGCATCTGCACGCGGGTCTCGAGCAGAGCCTCAGCCCTCTCTTTGCGGACGACGCTCGTGAATGTGGTGAGGAACCTGTCGCGAAAAATGTCCCACGTTGTTAGGCTTCGCTCTTGGTTCTCGAACCAGGTCCGAGCGGCGTCTTCCAAAGCGAAATAGACATGCCGTAGCTTGTCTTCGCTGGTCCAGGCATTAAAAACGGCGACTCGGTCGTAGGCTTCGAGCCAGCTTTCCGGGTCTTCGAAAGATGATCCGCGGAAGGTTGGCGGCTCCTTGGGCGTCCGGAGAAGGATCGGTGCGGGCGGCACAGCGTCTGTCATCGTCGCTGTGGTCGAGGTCAGGATCTCTGTTTGCCGGGTCTTTTCAGGTAGAGGCCCGTGCTCTGGCGGTAGACCTTGTTGCCTGCGGCTTGCTCGACGATCCGGGTTTTCTTTGCCGTCGTCCTCCTCGCGGCTTGGGCTTGGGTCCGCTTCGCGGGGGCGTCCGGATCATGGAAGAAGCAGCACCTCCACCAGATGTCACGTGGTCGTGACGTCGACGAAGACAACAGTTGCTCGTCCGAGATGAAACTGTTTATTTGGCCGAACTTGTGGCCGAGAAACTGAGAACTAGAACTACAGCAATACACGCTGTACAATGATAGCGGCGAACAGGGCGTCGTCCGTCGATCAACTGACAAGCGGTCAAGCGCGTCGGCTTTTATACAGGGGCTATGGAACTTTCCAGCAATATCGCTGGTGGCGGCGTTATCTCTCGACAAAGCTGGAACATTCGCGTGCGGCGCGCAATCTTAACAAAACGATCTACTAAGATCCTGGAGCTTCTCGAACACTGCTTCGCGGCCAGCGTCGAGCGTTGATAACCGTCCTTGCTGGTCAAACTCGAACACATCAAAATAAAAGAAGAAGCGGGCGCGGCAATATGTTGGCAAAGTAACTGGCTGCATCGCAGGCTTTGTGGGTCTGATGCTGGGGCGACCGATTCCCTGTTGGACGTGCCAATCAGTGAAAGTGCTAAACAAAAGTACGTCAGCATTCTTCAAGTGGCAATACCGTGGCGGTCTATACACGCCGTCATTTTCTGTAATATACACCTTCAAGACAACAGAGAAAGGTGCTGAGACAAACCGCTTCATGCGTCTTGTGAAATGCGCAATTGCGTCGCATATCAAGATTAGCATGCATCACACTGCGGAGACAGCCACGGCCGCACTGTAACGCTACTTCAACGGCCTGTTCGGCCCCGCCACGGTTGTCTAGTGGTTATGGCGCTCGACTGCTGACCCGAAGGTCGTGGGATCGAATCCTGGCCGCGGAGGCTGCATTTTCGATGGAGGCGCAAATTTTTGAGGCCCGTGTACATAGATTTAGGGGCACGTTGAAGAATCCCAGGTGGTCGAAATTGCCGGAGTCCTCCACTACGGCGTCCCTCATAATCATATCGTGGTTTTGGGACGTTAAACCCCAGATATTATTATTATTATAATGGCCTGTCCGCATAGTTCGATGAGAGCGTCTCCCACCGCTGGCATTCCGAGCGTCTCTTCTTGCGGTTGCCGCAAGTGGTGGAACGTGCCGACCGCGTACCGTCGACTGTTATGCTGTAGTATAGTGACATTCATATAGAACGACAGCTGTAAGAGAGTGGTGCCGTGAAGCCAACTTGCGCACTAAAATTCGCACCAAAAGTACGGCAAATTCTTTAAAAGTGATATATCAAATTATATGACATATGGAACTTATTCCTGTTTTCTTCTTTTTTTTTGCGAGTTCGATATATACGGGCTCGACTGTAGTAGAAGGTGGGAAGCTTGAGTGGAGTGGAACAAGAAGGCAGCATTATGACGGCAATAACTCGTCGTCCTCTTACCGGGCGCGACCGACTTCCTCTTCCTCAGTGACATTGACCCGAAGCATTATTATTATTATTATTATTATTATTATTATTATTATTATTATTATTATTATTATTATTATTATTATTACTATTATTATTATTATTATTATTATTATTATTATTATTATTATTATTATCTGTCTCCCATCTCCTGCCGGCGACTTCAAACCAAATTTCAGTCCTATTCTTCGTTCTACATCGAAGTCGACAAGTAAACACTACAACGCCTGAATGACCCTTCGATGTGGCCCCTCGGATGCCTCTTCAAGCCATTTCGTGGGGAGCTGCGCGATGACATGCTTCATCCCTCTGAGCAAGTGACTGGAATCGAAAGTGCCGTGTAATATAGACATATTCTACCAAAATGCTCGTGGTCTACGTACCAAGACACGCGAGTTTTTCTCTAATGTTCTTTCGTCTTCTTTTCCTATTATTGCTATTTCTGAAACCTGGCTAGGCACTGAAATTCCCTCATCTCACTTTTTTCCCCCGACCTACACCACCTTCCGCAGTGACCGAGATTTCAGTGAAACCAAACAGAAAGGCGGTGGCGTGCTGATTGCCATTGACAATTCACTGAAATCCGTTAGACGGAAAGACCTAGAAACTATCGAAGAATCCATTTGGCTAGAAACCAACCTTGAGCGCAGTGAAAAATTGTTGATTGGATGTTTCTATTTACCGCCCAGCATGTCCCCTGCCTGGTTTCATGATGCCATGTCTTCCATTGAACTTGTGGTATCTTCTCATAGTGGGCACAGAATTATTGTTCTTGGGGATTTCAATGCACCTGGAATTGACTGGAGCACGCTTACCTTTTCTCATTACAATCATTTCATAGAGAAAAAGTGCAGCCTGCTCTTAGACTTTCTGGCGTTCAATTCCCTACTGCAACATAACTCAGTCGTCAATTCCAGTGGCAACGTCTTAGACCTGTGTGTGTCAAACGATCAACCCCTTGAAGTTTCCCGCTCCGACATCTCTCTTGTACGTCCGGACAAATTCCACCCACCACTTAACGTAAGATTATCCGCATCAACCGAAACAACGAGCTTCAGCAGTTACGCAAACAAATCTCCAAGATTTGCCTTCAAGCGAGGTGATTACACGGGCCTCTATCATCACTTGTCCACCGTTGAATGGTCACAGGTTACTGACAAACCAAATGTTGATGAGCAGGTTGATCGGTTTACGGAGCTTGTACTGAGCAGCATGCGTAATTTTATTCCCCAATACACATATAAACAACGTAAATATCCCCACTGGTTCTCATCTGAACTTATCAGTGCACTGAAGCATAAAGATCACGCACACAGGAAATCTAAATGTTCTCCATCCAGCGAGTGGAAGGAAGAGTTCAGCTTTTTTCGAACTCTCGCTAAACGCCTATATAAACGGGATCATAGTTCGCATATTGAATTCTTAGAAAAAAGCGCCTCTGACAGGCCGGCTGAGTTTTGGAAGTATGTACGTAAACGGTCCAGCAAAAGCGGAGAGTCCTTCAGACTACTGGACTCAAATGGGGTAGAAGTGCATGCCGTCGCTGACTGTTTTGCCACGCATTTCTCATCCGTTTATAAGGCCTCAGACTCTAGCACTGATATCAGACAACAGCCCAAGGCGGTTAGCTCATCCAGTGCTTTGTCGCTGGATGAAAATCTTATCTGCGAATGCATTAAGCGCTTAAAACCATCCTTATCATGTGGGCCAGATGGCATCCCCTCCGCCATACTAAAAGCTTATGGTAGTATATTTGTCCCAGTACTGACTACGATATTTAATAACTGCCTGGACACTTCCACATTTCCTAGCATGTGGAAAACTGCTCGTGTTTTTCCAGTATTTAAGTCGGGCTCTAAAACAGATGCTTCTAATTATCGCCCGATTTCTCTACTATGTGCCACATCAAAGATCTTCGAGCTGGCTCTTCACAACATATTGTCTTTTAGTGTGAAAAACTCATTGATTCCTAATCAACATGGTTTTCTCGCTGGCCGCTCAACTACCACAAATCTTGCTAGTTTCATGACGCAGATCTCCACACCTATTTCTCAGAGAGGACAGGTTGACGTAATTTACTGTGACCTGAGCAAGGCTTTTGACGTAGTCAGCTACACACTGATTATGGTTAAACTTGCGCACTTTGATGTTGACTTGTCAGTTGTGAATCTCCCGCAGAGCTATCTGCTCAATAGATATTGTTATGTAGCCGTAAATGGCCAAACGTATTCTTTGTATAAAGTGACTAGTGGGGTCCCTCAAGGGTCGGTATTAGGCCCACTCCTATTTTTAATTTACGTTAATGATGTTTCTTTAGCCATTCGTAATTCTTCTTTCCTCATGTATGCCGATGACATCAAGATTTTTAAGGAAATTCATTCAGTTAACGACTGTCGCTTGCTGCAGTCAGACTTGCGCTCTTTTTCCGAATGGTGCAACGGTAATAACCTTTCTCTGAATACCTCGAAGACAAAATTCATGTCTATCACTCGCAAAACATCTAGCGTGTCATTTCAATACTCTGTCAATTCTGTGTCCTTATGCAAGGTTTATGAGATCAGTGATCTTGGTGTTGTTGTTGACAGCGCGTTAAACTTTTCTGCTCACCTTAAGCGGGCTGCTATGCGGGGCCTTCGTTCTCTCGGAGTGTTTGTAGAATATCTCGAGAATTCAGGTCTCCCATGGCCCTCCACAAATTGTACACGGCAATATGTCTTCCACAACTTGAGTATGCGCCCGTGATATGGAATGGCATTGCTCAATCCAGCGGTAACACCATTGAACGAGTCCAGAAAAAATTCCTCAGCATATATAACCATCGCTTCGCTAAAAGTGACTCTGGATCTCGTTCAAATACTGCTGAATTATTATCACTGCCATCACTTCACTGCCGACGAAATCGCTCTGATCTCTTATTTCTTTACAAGCTAGTCCACGGTATCATATCCTGCCCTGTACTTCTCAATTGTGTAAATTTTCGAATTCCGCGTAAGTTAACCAGAGAGAACAGACCGTTTAATGTACCCGCCTGCTTCTTCCCACACTCTACCGTTCACAGAATACAAAGTCTCTATAATGTTAATTTTCTTGATCTTGACGTTTTTCATAGCCCACAATCATTGTTTTTATCCGAGCTTTGCACTGTTTTGACATAGTGTGGCACAATGTACAAAGTCTTCCCTTCTCAGTCTTTCCACATAGTTGTATATATGCAATCTATTTTTTTATTCCCCGTTAATATTTCTCATGTTGTCTTATTTTACTCCTCCCCTTTTGTGTTCATTTCTCTTTGTGTACGTGTTTTTGCTCTTTTTATTTCTGAAAACTGTCTGTATTGTATTGTTTATTTTTATTGTTTTTTTTTGCGTGCGCCAGCACAAAGACCTTACGGTTGTTCCTGGGCACGTTAAATAAATGATTGATTGATTGATTGATGATTATTATTATTATTATTATTATTATTATTATTATTATTATTATTATTATTATTATTATTATTATTATTATTATTATTATTATTATTATTATTATTGCTGCGGTTGTTGTTGCTGTAGCAGCTGCAGCAGCAGCGTGGTATACTTTCCGTCAAAATACTTTCTTTCTTTTAGCTATCTTGCAAATAAATCTCCTAGGAAATTCGTCATAATGGACAAGCCTCACAAAGCATGGCTATGAACGGAGGGCAGCTGGAAAATGCCACTTCTTAATCTGCCCGTGAACTTCCTCTCATCTGGCGTCGCGCAGAGATTCCAACCCTCGACAGGATTTGAATCCAAGGACGCTTCGTTGGACACCCATCCCCCAAGCGTACGCAAATTCCACTCCCGCACTGCAATACCTCGGTGTGATTCACGTTGATTAATGTGCGAAGCACGCAAACCACAAGGCTTAGCTCGAGCGTCGGTTAGCGCCCTGTCGGGCGTTCAAGCCGAGCGTCCTACCATTTCTTGAGTCATTAAATCACTGGGATTCCACCCATCGCTGCGGTCGAAGCGAAAAGCTAACCGCACCACACCGATAGACCAGGGAGACACGCTACATTACCCGCGCGATAGTTGAAATTCAGAAACTTAAATCCAACACTTCGCGCAGATGCACTTGCACAGAACAGATGCAACCGGCAATGAAGCCCTAGAGAGTCAAGACAAATTCATCGACTGTATAACGTAATGCCTGATATAAATACATAAATACCATCAGGCATTACGTTATATATATATAGTCCGGCTGAGGAAAATTTTGGTGAGTCTGAGTACGAGTGCGAGCGTTTAACTTCGCTCGGACATTAAGACGAAGGACCCTAATGGAGTTTTTCTCAGCTTGGCAAATGAAACAGGCACTGTTTTCTTAAAGTTTATCGCATGTACGTGCTTGTTGGCCAAGCTACCTGATTTTGTAAAAAGAAATGGGCATATATTACGAAGGCAAGCACTGTTGGGACTGCTCGCAAGGAGACTTGACGGGCTCTGGCCCCTATATACCATACAGTGACCCCTATTTCCAGAAACTTTGTGTAATATATATATATATGTGTGTGTGTGTGTGTTGGAAGTAGAACGCTTGTGTGTGTATGCATGTCTGTGTAAAGTGTAAACTTTTAACTTTTATTTTATTCCTCATCTTTCAGTCCCCTTCGCCGATGCAGGTAACAAAGCAGGCTCAGTTTGGTTAGCCTCCCCGTCTATCAATTAGCGCATCTCCTCTCTCTCTCTCTCTCTCTTTGTACAGTGTTATCGCTGTATGACTATCACACCTTTTCCCTACCGACGCGACGTAACCGGGCCGCAGCTTCAAAGGGGGGTTAATGCCTTTTTCTCACTCGAAGGAATTAAGGTCTATGTGCCAACTGCGCGTCCGTGTGTCAGCGCCTTCGATCGGTTACACCGCGAGTCCATTGTGCCATGCGCGTAATACAGCCCCCCAGTTACGCGAATGTCGAAACACCCGCCGCCGCGTTCCCCCTTCATGAAAGGGCGCAGGTGCGGAAGCTAATTCGTCTTCCCTCCCGTACGGGGCTCACCATCGACGTGACTCAACGTTGCGCTATACACTGAGCCGCCCTGGAAACGAATCGTCACTAAATAATACAGGCGCCCCCACTACTTCGCCTGCCCGGCTTAGCAGCTGTTGTGCCTTCTCTTATTCTCCCTGCTTCGTGCTTTTTTTATTTGTTGATAATGTTTTTTCGGACCTTTCTTTCTTTCTTTTTTTTTTTAACCATGTCCCCGCTTTGTATTGAGCATGCAAAGTGTAGAGGTCAGGAAAACTGTAATTCAATAAAGCATACACACAGTGAAATTAGCCTTAGAGGAGGTTACTCATTGTCAGGAATCCGCACACACGTTCTGTTCGTTTCATTTTTTTCTTTTTTCTCGAAGCTCTGTGCAGTCATGCATTATTCCCTATGAGAATAAATACAGGAAGGGCGATCAGTCATCATTTATACGCATGAAATAAGGAACGAAAAAAAGTTCTTAGCGTGCAGTGTGAGTGAATAAAATAAAGATATGTCAAAACAAGTTCAAAATAAGAAGGTAAAAACAAAGGCAGACTCTGGCAAAAGCTAATTTTGAGGTTTTCCCACCCACATGCAATATCTTCAGCGGCCTCCTGTGTGATTCAGCCAAGTCGAGTGCTATACAATTCAGAACTTTCGCAAGATTTCTAGAATTGTATAACATTCTATGCATCGCAAAATCGCTAGGATTGTATAACCTTCTATGCATCGTAAAACACCTTTGTCTTGTTTTTTTTTTTTGCTTCTTTTCTTTTTAAGTCGCGTAATTGCAACGTGTTTGTCCCCTCAAAGAAATTAGTTTTTTTTTCGTCCAACACGAATGGTGCAAGGTACGAACCACATCAGAAAACAAAAATTGCCACGCCTTGTGAGGATCGGTTTCATGCGTGCTGGCATCCAGTGTTTCTATGCAGCATTTCTTGGCTTTGAGCCAAACGTTACACCGTGGATCGAAGTGTGTTGATAAATGGAGGAGTTGTGTGCACATCGGGGCCTTACCAGTGACGCCGACTACACACTGTAAACCACTTTACACCCGTATGGGTGTAACTTGGTGTCTATAACTCACACCCCTACACCCCAAAAAATAGGTGTACCAAGCAGGATTACACCTATACAATGGGTGTAATTTCAGACTTTCACCCAATGGGTGTGGTTGGGTGTAAAAGCATATTACACCCAAATGAAAAAAAGGGTGTAGGGTGTAAAAGCACACTACACCCAAACGAGAAAAAGGGGTTAGGGTGCTTATGCACAATTACACCCAAACACCCAGGCAAAAATTTCCATAATTCGAGTGGTTCCCCCCTCCCAGTTGGTTCCCATTGAAACGCTAGAAAGCTTACCCTTTAGCCAGTCCTTTCAAGGGCGCATGACCTATTATAGTGGCTCCTGCCACAGAAGGAAAATGCTGGCAGCAGCACTGATTTTATGGTGCATATGAAGCACGGCATATATGGCCCTTACATATACAGTGCAATCGTGACTGAATGCAAAGTCATTACCTAAAATGTGTTGACACATACTGCAAGATGCTCACACAGTTATCCAATAGTACAAAATAAAGTCAAGCTTTTATAAACACAAAGCTCGTACATCAGAGACAAATTCTACGGTATTCAATGACCTTTCTCGAGTGTGCGGAGCGGCATCGCGTATGCCGCCAAACAAGGAGCACAAATGACGTGGAGCACAAATGACCAAGGCGTTTGTGTCAAAATATGAAGCAAGGGCGTTATTTCCACTTCATAATGAGGAATTCAATTTAACATGCTTCATTGTAACACAGGCGTATAGTGCAGTATGGGTCTTAGAACAAGCTACACCCGTGCGAGTGGGGTGTAATAGATGAAACCGCCCTCGAAAAGGTAGCAGTTACAGGGAGAAGCACAAATGAACCTTCTTCCCTGTCAGCCCCCTTGGGGCACTACAGACACCTGGTCCCTTTGGGCGCACCCCAGAATGAATTTTCCCGCTGTAGTTGCCCTTCCCAAGAAGGGAAATATTGGTGCCACTTCTTATACCTGCACTTATGCAGTTGATAAAATAAGGTGCCATCGTCTTAAATGGGCTGCATAACATCAGTGTATGTGATTGAAATCAACTGGAACACACAAGGTACGGTCTGGTCGTTCTCCTGTTAAAGAGATAGTTCAGAAATGTGCAATTCCTTGATGAGAATGTCGATTGATAAAGTTTCAAAATTCCAGCAGTGCCCACACCATTGTGCCTGTTGTCGACTTTCTTAGTAGGGTAAACACTGTCATCACACAGCTGTAGCTGATACACGAGCAGGGTATCAATGCTCCGTGACAACTCACGCAACATTTTAAGGACTCAGAATGTCGTTTTCCACAGCAGGCCTCCATATTATCTCTTTTCTGGGAAAGTACATGAGTGAAGTAGAAAACTGTGCACATTGCTGGAACTATGAAATATTTCCCACTTTCTCAAAAGCAATGGATTGTGGCTCCAACACAAAAAAGTGAGCAATCGGGCCATGACGCGCACGTTGCAGCGCATGCTGAATGCGGTAATATGCAGGAAATGCATGGGAATAGAGACGTTATGACCACGACAGCCCTGCAGAAGCATTACCTACATAACAAAAGTTCAATCAAATTTTACACGGGCATGTTCGGAGAAATTTAAAGATTATCCCTTCCCAAGCAAAGACAACAGAATCATTGGTAATTGAATAAAACGAGTATTTATTTCCTTTAAAAATATTGAGAAAACTTAAAGCTTGTCATATAGCTCAAAAATAAATTTTAAAACAATATTCGATGCACTGATTTCACTGACAAGTACTGGCAGTTTTGTTAAGCAAAAGTTTCAATAGCAAAAGATCTCAATTATTAAAACTACTGCAAAAAAGTCACAAAGTCCTTTGAATATAAAAACTAAGCCAATAACCACAAAGTGGAATGACCTGTGAGAACATGTTGAAATCGGCAGAGACAATATGGCTTGTATTAAAATGTCACAAGAAAATAAGCAAGAAATTGAAATGAAATACTAGTACCGCCATAGTATTCGTTTCTGTATAATGTAAAACAAATAACTACTCGTTACCATATGAAAATATAACTTTATGGCTTAAGCTCGAGTCAATCACAGGTGGCGACATACTTTAAGCAGAAGCTAAGGCCTATTTTCTAGGCTTTCTTGAAAATGTTCAGGAGCTTTACTACTTGTGTCCTCGGAGTCATTACCCACTGGCCAAGAAGGAGCCATTCAACAGCGACGAGAACGTTGAACGCCTTGTGATGGCAGTCGATATTTAACAGCCAATGTGCTGCCATGAGTGCAGCTACTCATTCTTCGGCATTGGACCCACTGAAGAGCAGTTCTTTGTCCACATGGAGGAAAAGCTTGCTTGCATAGGCAAGATCGGGGCCATCGTACACAATGCAAGGTGTTATTGGAACGCTCGCTCCCTGCATGATAAAAAATAAAAAGATCATTGTCTGGAAAGCGCTACGCAGACTTCAATTATTTGTTTCAGTAAATAACAGTTTCTTTACCGTGTACTATCGTGAGTAATATTAGCTCGAACATGAGAGCACGTGGAAAACAGCCTTAAAACTGAGATAGGGTGATACGTGGATGGCGCTGCCGAAACTGGAGGGGAGAGGGGGGGCGCTGTTCCGCTGACTGTTCGTACTCCCGCCTCGCTAGCGTTCATGCGAGATGTCGGCTGATTGCGTGCCAATGACCGCTAGCAATGATAACAAAATAAATAAATGAGGCGCAGCAAAATTCTCAGCCGACACCACCGAGATACCGATGCGCAAGCATGGCCTGCGCATCGTGGCAGGCTACGTCACAGCCGATATCTCAGCAGCTACCTAGTCTGATGTGGCTGTTCGCGTTGATGGGAATTCATATCACCGCTAGCGGCCACTGACACTCTCTAAGATGCTGTTTCGCATCAACAATAACGAAGCGGGAGGGTCAACAGCTAGTGGAAGCGCGGCGCCCTTTCCGCTTTGTTTCCGACAGCCGCCGCTGCGAATCAGCCGACGTAAGGTTCAAGGCTGTTCGCCACGCGCTCGCGTGTTCGAGCTCATATTGTTCACGATAGTACGATCCAAAAATGAAGCTCATAACATGGCTCATATGGAACTGGAGAGAATTAACAGCTTTTCTACGTGCAATTAGCTTGTTTGGGAAAGAGAAAGTATTATTTGACAAATATCATCCGCATTTTTAAAGAAAAAGGAGCATTCTTTAGTGGCATGAAGGATTCCTGCACAGCGATAAAAAGCATATAAAACAAAACTCTGCACAAGGACTTCTCTTCAAGGCTGCAACTTGCAGCCTTGAAGATGATTGGTGAATTTAAAATGTCTTATAAATCATTAGGCTTTTCTTTTACCAAATAATATCATTGGAGGTGGTCGTACAAACTGCGTTTTTTAATGTTTGTACACGTAAAAGTATTTAGCGAAGTTACAACGCCAAAGCGAGGCGAGGCGCATATAACTCTTAATAACCACAACAAAATAATGAAAGCTAGACATAATGGAAACGAGCGGGGGGAGGGGGGCAGCGATTAACCTTCCTACTTCCCTCCCCCCTGATGGGGAACCCTGCGCCCGTCTAAGTGCATACTGATGCTCGAACTATAGCGCTTGCACAGTTCAGGTAGTTAAGGCGATTCGGCCACACACAGACATGAAAAATTCATTCGAACACAAGTCAAGTTTAACGAACGGCTCCCCGTGCACGGGTGCCGGCATTATCAGGAAACCTATGTTACGGATGAATTAAAACGTCGGTACGAATTTAACGAAACGGAATGTATTAGCCCTTAGGCGAGCTTCGCGCGGCGTACCTAAAACGAAGCAACATGCTGCGTTAAAATGACCCACACGCATCAACCCGAGCATCACGGTAGTTTTAGCGCACAAAACGAACACGGACGGAAAAGAACGACGCGGACACCACGTCGTTGTTTTATGTCCTGTTTTTTTTTTTTTTCTTGTGCGAAAAAAATGCACTTGAATTACCAACAGGCCGAAGCATACGCGCCTTAGACAAGCTTGAGACTTAGAGGTAACAGGCGCCGTCACAACCCAACTATTCTTAAATCAAAGTAGTGGTTCATCGAGAGCGGGGCCCTTCCGACACCACCGCCAACAGGAGGGCACCGCCACAACTGCGTTCAAATCCCCCTCCGAATCACAGCCGCGCATGCGCACACTGCTTTCAACACCAAACAAAGCAAAGCTTGCCCGCGCCTAATGTCACACAACTTTGCCTTCATTCCGATGAAACAATACACTCACATATGCTCGGTACGTTAACAAATGCTCACCGATCGTCAACCAGTTAAGAAAAGCTTAGTTAACGGCATTAGATCGCGCTCTCGGAGTTAAGAAAGCGCTGGCCGTAGCAACGTGATAGTGGTACATACCGTTTCAGTTCGAGTGCTCCACGATATGAAGCTGCAGGTCTCCCTTTGAGTATAGTGCACCTTCGTATTAAGCAGCACTGGCAGAAGGTAAAGGACGAGCACACAGCGCACGCACACTTCAAACAACCGAAACACACCGATTGCAAAACTCGACCGATCGGGAGGCGATGCACAACACACGCAGAAAACGATGGAGTCCGGCGGCGTGTCTGAGCGCGTTGCTTAAGTCACGTGGTGATAGAGCTGTCCCGCGCGCTGCGCACGGCGGCTGCGCCGGCCGAGGAGGTGGCGCCCCGGCCGTTGTTGGGTTGAGTGGGCGCAGCTTTCTTTCTGCGGCAGTGTTATGTTTTGTTATGCTTTACGCAGTGTATTCGAATCGCAGTAAGCATTGCGACGACACAGTAAGGGCTGCTTGACTACAAGCAGGGCTTAAAGTCTCCCTTCACTGGAGGGGAGGCCCTCACAAAGCGGCAATATATATGTATATATATAATCTCAAAGAAAAGATCGCCTAGCAGCGATCTTTTCGCCGCTAAATTGATGCTGCTGTGGTCTCAGCGGCTCTGCTACGCGCAGATCGTGGCTTGTTGGAACGCGGTGCGAGCTGTCATAGCGAAGAGTAAACGCAGGATTTCTCGATATATCGGTCAAGATCCACTTTCGCGGTCGTATTATCCAGTTTTGGCAAAAATGTGATGGTATTAAACTCATGAAAATGCATTATTTTCAAGGGATGTTGGCAGGAAATAAAAACGAAAACGTATTAGGCTAAAAAACGTATTATGCAGAATCGTGTCAACGAGATTTCACTGTATATGTATGCTATAGATTAACCGTTAGGAGAGGTGTTTGCGATGATCACAGAGCAGTGAAGCCAACTGTCTCTAAACTGAACAAATGCTTATAAATGCTAAACAAATACATATATTATTCCGAATGTATTTCGGGCATTCATTCAGCGTGTCAATCCAATCAAGCAATAAATGAAACTATTTTGGAAATGATTTCTCAAAAATAAATCTGGATGTAAAGGCTTAAATATATGTGAGCTGAAAATAAGTAACATCAGTTGACTCACTGCATTCAGAACCTCAGGCACGACAATGCTATATTTTATTTTCACTACCACTTGCCTAATAAAGTAGGCAAACTACATGCGTCTTTGCAATTACAGCAGACTTGTGATGCACAACTAAAAGAATGAAAATTGAGTGGCAAGCTTAGCAGACCAAGGTGAACCATTACTGATTCACGAGCAGGTAGCTTCACACTCAGGTGCCTCGTGAAACAGTATCCTGTGCCAAGACGCTCTGTCGAACAGGGTGGTGACCCGTGGTTTCAGGAGGCGTTGCCCGTGGTGTTCAATGTCTCAGTTAATTGCATTCAGCAGTACAACGATACCTGTTTACACCTATGGGTCAATTCACGCAGTGAATTGACCCATAGGTGTAAAATCCAAAGAACACCCATGGGTGTTTAACAGAACATACACCCACTGTACACCCAAAAATGAAAAAAGGGTGTGCGAAGGGTGTGCAAAGAAGACATTACACCCTTTCGGATAATATTGACAGAAAAAAGGGTGTACGATGGGTGTTTTATCGCAAATACACCTATAAGGGTGTGAAACGGTTTGCAGTGCACTGACGTTTAAAGGGTAATTTGTGGTGTGATGTAGTATTAGCACTCAAGTCAGAGCAAGGACGTCTGTGTTATAGACACGAAGTGCACGCAACGGTGCGATGATGTGAATATCATACGTAACTTTCATTAGCGTATTTCTCCGGGGTCGAGCAATGCTTGAATATAGCTTGTTGAATCATAGCAATACAGAGGTAATGTTTATTAGACTGCTATAAAAGCGGAGCCAACACTGGAACCACAATTGACGCTAACCCGACATGACACCTGAATTATAGGACTACATATGTCGTGTTTATTGCTTTGTTTTAAAATTAGATAGCCAGCACTACAACCCCTACTGACGTTGCACCGACATTGCGCCTGCATGCTGTCTTTTTCCGAAGCAAATTCTAGACCTGGCGTGGGTCTGTGGTAGAATATCTGACTGCCACGCAAAATGCTTGTGTTAGAGTCTTGTGGCGATCCGAATTTTTATTCTTTGCATTCGCAGGGTCAACCCTGCCGGTGTCGGTTTTTCTTAACGCTCTCGCATTTAAATTACCAATGCCTGTTCTCACCGTTGCTGGGTAGATGTAAACTGTCAATCACCTGTGGCACATACCCGTATACCACGGCCCGTGGTATACGGGTATGTGCCACAACGTGTCTGGAGGAAGGGGTTGGACGAGACGTACAAGACAGGATTTTCACGTTATTCACGTCATGACCAGACAGTCACATTCGTCAGGCCCTCTTACCCTCCCATGCAAATTTTGGTCTACACCAAGTTAAGGAGGCGATCACGAGAGCACCCAGACGTAGGCGGATAAGATAGATAGATAGATAGATAGATAGATAGATAGATAGATAGATAGATAGATAGATAGATAGATAGATAGATAGATAGATAGATAGATAGATAGATAGATAGATAGATAGATAGATAGATAGATAGATAGATAGATAGATAGATACGCTCAAAGTGCCTGGGGTTCGCTAAGAAATGCTTCGCATTTAAAGCTGGGTAAGTTGCTGGCGTTCATCGAGTAAATGCAGCGTAAGACGACCAAGCACTGACGGCCAACAAAGAGACACACGACCGACGTTCATGCACATGCTATGAACCTCAGAAAGTGATGGGAGCGAGATTGGCCGAGAGCGTTTGCATTGCACCTGTTCTGTTATCCAAAAGTGTGATAAGACACAAAGACGCTAAACTGGAGCAGGATGGCAAACTGGGCGAGTTGGTTGCAATGCATGGTACTTGAACAGCGCAAAAGGCGAGACCCAAAAATATATGTGCATTCTCTGTGCCTCGCCATTGCCAGCCACCACGTGATGCACTAAATAGTTCTGCCTTTTCATATGTCCCATAGTCTGGCAGCCACCACGTGATGCACTAAATAGTTCTGCCTTTTCATATGTCCCATAGTCTGCTGTGTCGATTTGTAATTGTGTTTCATCTACTCTCGAGGATATCGTTGCTGCTTGATTAGCGGACTGTCGTGAAGAAATTGTTTCACCCTTAGCTCAAGTTTCAACAGACAGCGCTATAAAAACGGCTGAAAATCCTCCCTTTGATCGCTTCTTGCACTAAGTCAATGTGACGGCGCGTATTTCACAGTGTTGTACCATTCCACATACCTTCTACGAAATATAATTCGTAATTATAACTAAAAGCTATCATTACAAAGATTTGGAAAATTCGCCGAGACGCCTCGTTCTGCTAAAAGTTCTCACGTTATGAAAAGCGTAAGTTTCGTAGCGTTTCTCGATAACACTAAGCGAACAGCGTGCACAAGCGACGGCAAAGCAGCGTTTCGTACCGGCGCTCTTCGCCGGGCCGTAACATCTGCACACGCTGTTTCTATAGTGACCCCGCGGTCGCGAGGGTTTCAGAGCGGGCCATTTGCCGCGCGTGCGCCGTTTGTACAACGACTGTTGTTGCAGCAGGTACACGACGGGTGCAACCCAGAGCTGTGTCCATGGAAGGGGTGAATGGAGGATGGCAGTATGGAATGGGTATTTGCAGTCGGGTAGTTAGCGCGTGGTCATTGCAGAGACATTCGGGACGTCTGGCGCTTATAGGTCGTTACTTCTGTTTCGCATCGACGTGTTTTTTTCTCTCTCTCTCTCTCTTTTGTTCGTATTTTTTGCTAGTTTGTTTAGCTTAGTCGCTTCGCTTGTGTTACCCAGCGTCGCCAGAAGGTCGGTACTAAGTAATTACAAAAAGTGAGTATAGTGCAAAGAAAAATTGAATGCGATCTTCTTATCATATCAACGCATAGCGGAAAGAGATTTATTTTTCGCTTAACAGCACCGCACATCCGAACAGTCGCTCCTCGGATTTTAACAGTGCGACAGATAGAGAGCGAGAGAGAGAGGGGGGGGGGGAGGTACATATATAACATTGTGGGAAATGTGGATTGAAGCAAACGCGGGCGTCTCATCCCGTAACAGCGCCGTATACTCGACGCCCACTGCAGACATGCGCCAGCCGCGCAGCACAAGAACTGCACGCTCGAGAGGCTCCGAACCGCGCGTAGAAAGTTTGCTGGGTTAACTGCGTCCTCGCCCAGGCGCAAAGTTTAGTTCAGCCTGCTCTCTGTGCGTTAACCTGCCGCGTCCTCCTTTCCGCCTGCTCGTCTTGTTCCCTTCAGGTGAAGGAGAGGCGGGCGCGCTCGACAGCTCTGTTGTCGCGTGTTTAATCCTCCTCGTTAGGCGCGCACGAATGAGTTGGCTGTAACAAATTTTTTCGACAAAGAGATGTGCCGAGAGAGCAGGCATGCGTCCTTCGGCGCTGTCTGGAAATGAGAACATACTGGAGCTAAGCGCACAGAGCGACTCTAGTCAGTCGCAATGTTTGAGACAGGACAAAAAAAAAAATCATGGCTGATCCCTCCGTCATAGGAATCGGTATAACACGAAAGTGAAACGTGTCTTCACAGAAGTAGTGCTTATTGTGTAGTGATATATGAGAGCTTGTACAATGTCTATTCGTGTTTGGCAGCTACAGCACCGTTTGACGTGGATGCACCCATGTTGACAGCATGTCTCTATCGCGACGACTAACGCCCATGATCATGATTAAACCGTTGTGGTAGCTGACGTTGTGAACATATATTTGGACACAGCGAATCGTGAATCCCGCGTAAGGATGATATCAACAAGCTCATAATCAACATTGGTACCCGGTATGCACTTCTTCAAAGCGTCGACAATTAAGGAGAGAAACGGCACGGTGTGCGCTTTCTAGCAATGGGTGACCGACACCTGCGCTCGTGCACACTCTACCATACATTGCGCTTCAGCAACACGGGAGGTAGAGGTTCGTAGCCTGAGCCTCAAACGCGTGCGTCCCGCTGGCCTCTGTCTCGCAGGCGCTGCTCTCGCTCCACCAAGGCACGTCATTCACCCGTCGAAATCGTGTCCTTTCTGCAACGCATATTGCAGCAGTTTTGTTAGTCGGTGCTCTCGCAATCGAAGCAGTCGGCGGCGGAGAAATCCCGTTGGTGCATGTGGAAGCTGCACTACTCCGATGAGCCGACGCACGCTAACACGAAGCGAAAGGCAAAGAACGTAACCAACGTAACTGCGTCAAGGGTGCCTCGGCGACGCCAGCGCGGCCAGTGTACCTCGCTGGTATCGAGACGCTGTAACCATGACCTCCGTTATCGCGCGCAATCTCGGAGTAAGCGCTAGTAAGTGTCGATAGTGAAGCATTACTTCTTTTCACCTCTCACAGAGGGCGGCACCACCCCGCTCCGCGCCGCCTACCCACACCGCCAACAGAGAGCACCGTGAGAAAGAGAATGTGTGAAAGATATAAGGCGCATTCGCGCCGTGTCCACCATCTGCCGAGTTAGCTTAGTCGGTAGGGCGTCGGGCGCTTGCCGTCGCGGCCGCAAGATCTTGGGTTCGATTCGCAGCGGGGGATATTTTCCTCGTTTTTTTTTTCTTTCTCGCCCGTTGGCGTCGATTTTATCAACGTCATCTCCGTGACGGATGTACTTGGTGGACCCCGGCATAAAACACTTTCGTGTTAAAAAAAGGCGAAAGAGACGGGGGGAAACAAAACTTACTGAGGCTTAGCGGAAACTCGCATTTGCCGCCAGACTGTCACTGTGAATTTCGAATTCTCGGCGCTTGCTCCGCATGTATAGTGAAAAAAACAACAAAGAAAAATAAGGTAGACACACCTGTTCACAAAAATCTTTCCATAGTATACCAAGGTTGTTGTTTTTTTGTTTTTTTTTTTGCCAACCGTACACTTTAAGGAAAGGCCACATAAACTGCTATGCGCGATCTGGTCAAGTCCGACCACGTAGTTGCACGTAGTTCTGGGTACAAGGCAGATTTGCCCCGTACACAGAAACGGCTCGACTTTTGCGAAGAAGGTAAAAAGCCAAAACTGTAGTTAATACGTTTTCAGATTCTTCAAAATATCTTAATTATACTGAGAATCTCGCTCAAATACGAAGGGAACACAAAAACATAAGTTTAATTACTTTGTACAGCGAAAAAAACGCGGGACTATGAACGAAACAACATATTAACATAGTCTCCGGTGTAGTGTCCGTTCTTTTCAAAGCACGTTTTCTAGATCATGAATACAGTTACTTGTTGACTGCCACAACGTGTGTTTGACTTCAGCGCTCAACTATACACAAAGTCATCGACTAACCCGCTGCTTGTGAACCTGACGAGCACCCAGATGACTACTATTTGCAGGGAAAACGCGATTAAGCCCAAACAACGCGACAAGCGAGCGGAAAATTCTACACGCGGCTCGGTGAAAAAACCATCTTGGACGAAATAAACAGCGCGAAAGACGAGGGCGAGCAGGGAAAGACTAACGAGGGCGCTGACTCGCAAGTGAAATTTTATTTCTATCGAAACATAATAAATAGAAACTGAGAAAGCGCGGTAACATAAACCATCTCGCTTGTGCAAGGTAACAAAAAGAGGCAAAAACCAAATAAGCGGCTGAGTAATCATGAACAACGCGCAAACCATCCTTTAGGTATGATACTTCCGCCTGTGATAATGCTACCGAAGGCTGACTGAGGCGCTTGTTACCTTTGAGTGACATGTGAAAAGCTTCCATTATTTCTCTTGTCCGCTGATCCCTGTGCCCATGCAGGATTTCCCAGTCCTATCAAAACCTGGTTTAAAGCTTGTGCGAATATGAAGATTCAAGTGAGAACCGGTGCCATTTTTAATATTTTGCGCATTCTCTTGGATCCTGATATTTACACACAGACTGTAGTTTGCCCTATGTAAATTTTTTCTCAACATGGAATTTGTTATGCTACATTAGTTTTACAATCCACGTACTTGTTCGTTATGTTTGACCGCGCATCTTAGCCATTTGTCGCTCTTCACTCCATTTAACTTTCTTTGCACGGCTAGACATATCTGCCGCAACTTGTGGCCAACGCTGAAAACAACATCAACCTGGTACCTATTTGCCACATTTTTTTTTTCATCCTGTGTGATGATAGCCTATGCACATACGAAATCACTGGTATACATTCTTGGGGTAGTGTGATTACTATCAGCTGTTCCCTTCGGCCTAGCTTTTACTGTTTTTGCCAGTTTTTCGCAGGCTCTCGTAACAAACCACTTAGAGTACCCTGGTTCCTTTAGTCTGGCCACTTGCCTTGCCTCTACACTTGCTTTGAGCGCTAATGTTGTATCCTGTGGATGATACGTTTGAGGATTGTTGCACGTGGATTGTCAAACTAACTTAGTATATCAAATTCCATGCTAGTGCGATAAAATTTACATAATGCAGTGGTGTGTAAATATCAGGGTCCAAGAGCATTCGCAAAATGCTAAAAATGGCACCGGTTCTCATTTGGTCTTCGTTGTCGCATAAATGCTTGTACGTTGTAAACCAAGTTTTGATAGGACGGAAGTCTTGCACCGGCACAGGGATCAGTTGACAAGAGAAATAATGGAAGCTTTTCACATGTCACTCAAAGCTAACAAACGCCTCAGTCAACCTTCGGTAGTATTATCACAGGCAGAAGTATCATACCTAAAGGATGGTTTGCGCATTGTTCATGATTACTCAGCGACTTATTTGATTTCTGCCTCTTTTTGTCACCTTGTACAAGCGAGATGGTTTATGTTAGCGTGCTTTTTCAGTTGCTATTTATTCTGTTTCGATAGAAGTAAAATTTCACTTGCGAGTCACTGCCCGTGATGGTCGTTCCTTGCTCGTCCTCTTCTTTCACGCTGTTTATTTCGTTCACTGTGGAAGCACACCAACTCGGCCAACTATCCGTTCTAATCGGTGGAAAAAGAAGCCCAAATACGCTTATTATGAGCGGGACTGGCAAGTCTGAATAGCACGTAATAACTTAAATGCGATGATTGCATTGTAAAGCAAACCTTTTCCTTTCTTTTTTTTTTCCTGTTTGCCCCGCTTTTCGGGTCTCGGCTGTTGGCTGCTGACGCAGTCTAGCTGGGTACACAACTTGGCCTAGTGCGTTTGAATATTGGACATGTGCCAACGGGTATGTGAATATTCTTTTTGAGTCCTCTAGAATAAAGTGCGTGCTGCTGAGTAGGTGCCGGATTGTACGAGAACCAGAAGTGGCAAGATGTGATGAAGTCGGCAACCGTAAACTGAATAAGTCAGCAGCAGAAAAAGGCAAAATTGTGCCTCAGAGGGAGCCGAGAGTGAAGAAAGTGAAAGCAGATCGTTGAGCGAGGAGTGCTTAGCCCCCTAGAAGTGAAGGTATCTCGATAGCCATTAAACAAAGCTTCGCTCATCACGTATTTAGACATATCTTTAACATCCACCGATATTTGCTAATTTGGGCAACTGATGGATTACTCCTTCTGCGCGAAAAAGTTCACTTTATTTAAATAGAATTTACGTACCGTATTTCCGCTTTAAATTAAATTTTATGTGGGAGAAAGAGCTTCACAGACACGCGTAGCTCACCTTCGAGGTCGAAGGGCAGACTACTGTAAAAAAAAAGTTAGCAATCTGATGTAATAAGGCACTGTGTTGTGCAGACAGATTCCAACGAGCGGCGCAGCTTCGAACACCAGAATGTAGTGGCCACTACTCTACAGAACGCCTGTGGTCATCCCACCAAGGCAGCCTCGTGGATATATTGTATTCATTGTATATTGTATCCACTGCAATATATTATTGGTTATTTTTTTCCCACAACGTGTCCCATTCGCATAAATTGAAGTCTGAGCAGAAAAAGAAAACTTATCATTCACATTCTGAGTCATAACATAAATTTTGATTGAGCCCATGGTCTGTAGCAATTTTTGAGCTTTCTGTAGTGCAAATTCTACATTTATAAGTCTCAATTAAACCACTGTACTGCAAATTAGGACGATTCTGGAAAGAAAATGTTTTCTACTTGTTTGAGTTTAAGTTTACGCGGACGTTACAATTTTGGCGTCTACAGCGAGCCATTTATCATAATTCGGAAGCCTGCTTTCATTTGCTCGATTCCGGCCAACTCACACAGCAGCACATCTTGTGAAGCTATACAGGTAATGAGTCAAAGCGTGCTTTTGTGACTGAAGGTGCATCAGCGCTGTGTCCTTTTCTTCTTTCTGTCCGTTTTTTGTTTAAACTATAGTTGCGCTGCTAGTTATTCCACGATGAGCATCCTAGTGGCGTGTTGCAATGTCTAGACGCAGGGCTCGAATGATCAAGTTGTACAAACGGAGCGAGAACAGCCGTAAGGATCGTATTAAAACAAGCCTAAAGGTTTAAACGCCGTTGTAGCCCAGGTAATTGTTTAAAGGGATTAGATATACCATTTATAAAAGGGACACTAAAAAGAAACAATGAATCGATTTAGATCAATAAATTGTGCTCTGAGAACTCTAATGTCGCTAATTTCATCATCATAGGTTTATCATTAGAGGAGAAAATAAAATTCAAAGTTTCATTTTTAAATTTCGCGCCGAAATCTCCCCGCGTGACATCACGGATTTCAAAGTGTATTTATCGTATTTTGGTGCCATTGGCTCAACAAAATTACCCCAAACTTGGTATGTTAAGTCTAGGGCCCCCTCAGAGGACAATGTACTTCATTTTTACCGATTAGGAACTACGTAGTCCTTAGTAGGCGACGTCAAAACATGTGACGTCATGGCGAAAGGTGCGGAAACTTCAAGGTGGCGTCGCCACCCACATTTTGTTTTTGCGCGTTTTCTCGCTTACTAAGCGTCTTCTCGAAGCAAGCGTGGTGTTTTTGGTATCGTGAAAGAGTATTTACTATTATGAGAAAAAAATCACAGCATATCCACGGGTGAATGATGAAGAGCATGGGCGAAGCTCCTGAAGCAATCTTGGTTACACCGTGAAATCTTCAGTGGTTTCGCCAGCAGTAATCGAAGCGATAGCCCAGTACATCATCAAAGACGTGACAAACACTGTATATATTTATACAAGAAATTTTATTAATCGTAAGTGGTAGCTAGACGTGCCTTCCGTTCCCCCTTTATTATAACGGCTTATGGTCGGTGAAGTGATGGATCGGTGATGGCTCGTAGTGGGATGTTTGCAAAGACGAAGTAGTGGCCAGTTTGCAAAGGTGGCTTCCGTTCCCCCCTGATTATAACGGCTTTATGGTCGGTGAAGTAATGGATCGGTGATGGCTCGTAGTGGGATGTTTGCAAAGACGAAGTAGTGGCCAGTTTGCAAAGGATCGGTGATGGGTCGTAGTGGGATGTTTGCAAAGGCGAAGTAGTGGGCAGTTTGCAAGGGTGGTTACGCCGGACAACGGAGACGGGACAAGGTTAGACTAAGAGGAGCTTCGCCCCTAAAAAATCGTTGTGCTCTTTAGTGTCCCTTTAAACTTCAGACTACTGAATGGTCCATTCATAATCTTTAACGCGGCAAATTAATAATGCAGCTGTGAACGATGCCGTACACTCTCAGAAAAAAAAATAGTCAAAAGAGGGTCATGGAACCGTGACTCTCTTCGGGCGTCCATGTGACCCCTTTTGGAAGGTACAGGCAGAGAAAAAGAGTTAGCATTTTGGAAGGAGTCACTGGACGCTCCTGAAGCGCGTTTCGATTGGCTTCCGCCATGAAAGAGCCGCCGTATGCGCCATACATATCGCGCGCTTGCCCTTTGGCGCCGTTGTGGCACGTTGCTCGCCGACGGAGACTAGGGTTGGCGCCGGGGTGGCGCGCCACTTCTGCCTTCTCTCTCAGTCGTTTCAGTCCCCTTGTCTATTGGAATGCGTTGCGTGGTTGCGTTGGTTGCGCGGGTTGCGTGTCTTGAAGTTTCATCAGTTTCATGTTCATGCACGTCTTCGGTGGTGTTGACGCCGGCTCCGTGCACGAAGTGACGCTTGGAGGGCAGAATATTCATGGAGCTGCGGATACGGACAACGGGCGCCAGTTAACGGTGAGTTTACTGCTTTCGTAGACACTAATTATACAGCTTTAGCTGGGCGTCTGCAGCAGCTCTGTGGAAGTTATCTGCCAGCCATTTCCAACAGCAGCCTGTGTCCGCGGGGCTGTTGCGGATGCCCAACTAAAGCTGTCAGTTAACGAGCTGCCACCGTTATGCGCGTTGCTGTACAAGCTCCCATAAAGTGAGCGATGCAAACAATTATCAAGGGTCATTTCTTGCTGATCGCACGTTGTGTCTGCACTACTGAAGGTGCAAGATGTCGTTTTGAGATGCACTTTAGTCTACTTCATAATATTATTCCCATCGACCTTGAGTGTGCTGCGTGCTTCCGCGCGTGGGAACGTCAAAAAAAAAAAAAAAGCCTGTGTACAGAACGCTCACACGCACTACCGTGTATACTCGAATCTAAGCCGATGTTTTTTTCGAAAAAACGATGTGCGAAAGTGGGGGGGTCGGCTTAGATTCGAGTACCACGATTTGGCCGCCGCTGCCACATGCCTGAAGGCCCGGCCGCGCTAGCGGCATTACGGCTCTCGATGCGCCGACCTCAAGGTACCGGTTTTGCATGCCGGAGGCTCATTTTCGCGACATTCTACGGTAGCTGCACGGTGACGAGGCCGTTCAGGCCTGTTCAGCGAGAGAATAGTGGTCCCTATCGCTTGGCTATTGCGTGGCGGACGGCGCGGTGTTGGTCATTGGTCATTCTTCTGAAAGCGATCGTGCAATGTAGTTGTGCCTCTTGCTCGCGAAACGCCTGTGTCAATTGTGCTTCAGATTCGATGGCACCAACCAAGTGGCGCCACTACAGCGCGGCGTTTAAGCGGAAGGTCGTGTTACATGCGGAAAAGACATCGAACCTACGAGTGCAGCAAGAGTTCGGCGTGCACGAAAAGAATATGCGACGATGGCGAAAACAACGTGCGGAACTCTTCGGTTGTGCAGCAACCCGCATGGCGTTCACTGGACCAAAAACCGGCCGACACCATGCGGTGGAAGAAGTTGTCGCCGATTTTGTTAGAGAACAGAGGGAAGCGGGAATGCCCGTGACGATTGAAATTATTAGAAAAAGGGCATGCCTACGGAGTGTGCGCTTGAGTAAGAATAAAGGCTGTGTTTTTTACCAATAAAATGGTGTTCTCTCTTTTTTTTTTTTCATTCGGCCTACATTCGAGGAAAGTTTTTTTTTTTTTTTCTGGCCTTGCCAATTTCGGGGGTCGGCCTAGATTCGAGGGCGGCCTAGATTCGAGTAAAAACGGTATATATAATGGTTTTTGTTGGTACGGTGGCTTCCAGAACGTACGCGGTAGTCATTCAACTTGGACACGCCTCGCCGGTAAGGTGAAAAACGCCAGGCCTGCGCTGAAACCGCAGCACAGTCACAGCGAAAGCTGGAAGAGCGGCGTTGTAAGCTCTCTTGGGGCTCCAATACAAGTACACTAGAAAGATACCCACTACGCCATAAATCACAATTTTTGTGAAATTGGGAAGCACCTACTAAGCCATTATTCGTCATTCTGCGGAGAAGCGAAGCACCAGCTACACGTCTGTAAGGCATTATGTGCACTTTGTTGACGCGACGACTCATGACGATGAATTATGGCTCAGCCCTTTGTAATGGGTTGGAAGATTTAAACGGCCCACCAGTTATGTAATTTGCATTAGGTGACGCCCGCTCGCTATTTCCCTCTCGCCTCATGCTGTACAACATACGTTGACGTGGAAGAGAGACGGGGGGGGGGGCGAAGAACTTTACTGAGACCCCGAGGAAATGGATCATGCGCTTATGGGCTTCTTTGGCAACGAATACAAGTGCACTTGCGAGGATCCCACTACGCTATAAAACATTGTAATTTTACTGAGACCCCGTGGGAGTCGCCCGCTGCGCGCTGACGCGCGCCTTGCAGGACCCAAATAAAGTTTTTCAACCAACCAACCCGAGGAAATGGATCATGCGCTTACGGGCTTCCTTGGCAACCAATACAAGTGCACTTGCGAGGAACCCACTACGCTCTGAATAATTGTAATTTTTGAGAAGTAGGGCAGCAGGCACTGTGTCATTTTTCGTCATTTTACGGAGAGACGTGGTACCTGCTAAACGCATGTAAGGCATTATGCGCACTTTGTTGATGCTTTGCCTGATGACGACGAAGAATTATGGCAGAGCCCTTTATAATGGGTTGGAAGCATTTCACAACCTACTCGTTGCGCAAGTCGCATTGTGTGACGCCTGGTTACAGAATTTGCGTTGTGCGACGCTTGGTGCTTATTTTACTCTTCTACAAGCTATATTACATATGCTAATGTGGTTCCTTCCCGACATGAAGCCTGTATAGGACCTTTTTGCAAAGCAGTTTCAAGCACCGGCATGGCTCAGAGGTTGAATGCTGGGCTCCCACGCAGAGGGCCCACGTTCGAACCTCGTTCCATCCTGGAATTTTTTTTCTTATTTAGTTTTTTTTCTTATTTCGAGCGATACTGGTTACGGACACCGGCGGCGGCGGCGGCGGCAGCGGCGGCGGCGGCGGCGGACAACTACGGCGCCAAAAACGGCCGGTGAAATGATCTCATAACAGCTTTCGCTGTAAAAAGCTAGAGACTCGACGGCGCCCGTTGCTGCGGCCGCCGCCGTGCACTTTTTTCCTTCGTTACTGTTTGCTGTTTTCATGGTTTGCCAACATCTGCGATGACGCTGTAACAGAATCAAGTGAGTGTACGTGATTGTGGGAGTTACGTGTGCTAATTCTAGCATATGATATGTCTGATCTCGACGTAGACGGCGTCCACACGCGCTGGGTGTCGTTCGGGCCCTCGTACTCGCATGTGTTTATCTGAGTATGGGTTACGTTTGCAAAACATGCGGTCAGTAACCGCTCACGGCGTGCCCTTGACTGCCGGAGGATGTGCTTGTGTGTGCTTTCATTCTGTGTGCTTTCATTTCATTTCATTGTGTGTGCTTTCATTTCAAAGAAGTGCTTTCATTCGTGTATAGCCAGTGCCAATTGCGAGACGAGGTTCCCGCTGCCTTTTACGTGAAAATTTGTTTCGTTGCGAAATTTGAACTAAAAACTCGTGGCAGATGTGTGTACAATAACGGTGTGTTGAACAAAGGGTGGTTTTAAATACAAATAATGTGTGTGTTTTGGTTATTCCCAGAATCCCGGATCACTTCTCCGGCCTCTTCACTCCAGTTGACAGCCACACTCGGGGAAACGAAGGTGCCGCTCTGGTCTGGCGCCTCACCGCTCGTGATGGGAAAATCAACAGTGGCGTTCGCCCTATCAATGAGGCAGTCGGTCCTACATTTCTTTTGGTTGGACAAGACGACGTAGGCAAAGAGGTGAGTGGCACCCACACAAAGCAGCCTAAACCAATTTCGTTTGTTTTTTTAAAAGAGGCTCACATCATCTTGTGCTGCAAGTTTGTCGCCAATTGAGGTGTTACAAAAGGTACTATTTGCGAGTTTTGTTTTACACGATAACGGCAAAAAACTTGGTTCCTTACCATACGTGTTTGCGTTTGTTGTTTTGTTGTGAGCCTTCATTGTGTCTATGTGAACCACTTATTTTGTAGGTTTCGCAAACCTTTACTGCAATTTCAATTTCTCATCATAATATCACGTTTTGCTTTTCAGATACCGTTTTTCATGGTGCTCACGCTGAACAGGAGCGACAACCTATAGCAAGCCACAAGTCTGATGCCTCCAGCCGTCACCACTTTTTGATTTATTCTTAATCATAAGGAATAAAGATTGAAACATGATGCCTATTTCTGCAGTTTATTTTGCACTATATGGCACTATGCACACCAGTCACACATTTTAGTTGGCTGTACTCATAGAAGCATGTAAATGAGGAATACCCAAACTTATTAATTGGAAATCCATCTTTTCGCGCTTTCTATATAACTTTGCTGGAAAATATGTGTTGTTTTGACGAGTTTTATTAAAATAATGCTAAAACTGAACTATTCTTTTTTTGCAGTCGCTGGGCAGAACGGCAAGTATTATTGGACTTGCTTAAAATGAATACTCCACTATTTTCAACAGTAGTCGCGCAAAAGTAGAGCAAGGGTCAAAGGAGTAGCTTAAAATACTTGTGGAGTCGCTTGACGCTTCGGTGTGGGTCACTTGACCCCCGTAGGAGTGTTACCGACAAGAGTCGTCTGACTCCCTATAAGTGGTGACGTGATCCTTCGGATGAGAGTCTTTCCACTCTTCCTAGAGGGTCAGGGGACACTCCTAGAGCGAGCCGACCCTGACCCACCAAGAGAGTCACCGTGACTATTTAGAGTCCTATACGTGGCAAGTCAGAACTCTCCGAAAAGAGTCACGCATACTCTTTTTTTAAAGACGATAGTCTTTCTTGGGGAACTTAAACGCAGAAATTTTGGTCTGTCTTTCTGTTTGTCGGCACGTCACCCGATTTAGCCATCCGGCCAAAGTTGAACCACTTGCTTACCGCCCGCCCATCTTGAACTGGTACGGCTGTTCATACTTGTGAACGTTGTGGATCAAAAAGTAAATATTACGTATATCTGAGGCGCAACATCATTAGCTAAGTATTAGGTGGTGTGTTCCTTTAATCGAAAATACATAGATACGCAATTTTTTTCTTAGAGTGTAGTGGAATGAGCTTCGAATGAAATTTGACGGCATGCACCTAAATTTGTCTGCACCACCTCTGATTATTATTATTATTTATTTATTTATTTGCATTTCGCCCTCTTAAAGACCCGGCCGCTGTGGCTGGAAATCAAACCCGCGACCTCTTGGTTTCTAGCAGGACGTAACGTCAACCGACTTGCTCCAGCGAATCTGCTTCATACCTACGGTTTTACATCAAGCATCTGTAATACCGGAATAAAGCTGCAAGGCAATTATCGTGACTTAAACTCGAGTGCGTAGATCACGCGGAAATATATTCGGCGTCGACCTTATACCTCTAATAGAGCGCCTGTGTCAGATTGAACAATGGCGCAACTCGTACAGAGCTCTGCGAAACATTTCGGCAAGATGAGATCTGTGACATATAAAACGTCCTATAGTCAATTGGAGATATTCACTAGCGGGTATTGTGGACATATTGTCCGCGCATATAAAGTTCCGCATCTCTAGCTGATAGGGCTCAGAATGCCCGAACGAAAAGAAGCAATACTAAATTTAACAATGTCGAACCTTAAACAGAATCATATGGTTGAACTCTGCAATATGGGAAAAGGAACGCTGGCTCATCGGTGTCTACGTAGACGACAAAGGTGTCGTCAGCAAAGAAGGTCTCATGAAGGGGCACTGCTCGGTTGGCACTCTATTCATACGAGTGTGTTCAATAATGCCCGAATGAATGAAATTAACGAAACTTCTGTTGTTGTTTTTTTATGTCGAGGATGAACAAAAATTGGGTAGACTCCATTTCGCCGCATTACAAAGTAATTGTCAACATGGTAACTAGGTTCAGTGCCTGGGTTTGGATAAAAGCTGGTCTTTCACGGCCCAGTGCGTTGGGCCACCAGTTAGAGAGAGATGCGAGCATTCACCCTGATAGATTGCGCAGCATTGATGCCAAGCCGACCGAACACAATCCCTTATATTCCCGAGATATTTTTCGAGCTTCAGTAGGCACATCCTTTTCCCATAAGAACATTTCAGGGACAGTGAGATGTTATCCCACGGGGCAATAATAGAGGGTGAAGAGTTTGGTGAAAATGTATTCTGCACACTAGCACATTCCACTATAGAAATCAGAGTATTATACCGTATAGGTATTGCTCTGTATCCACACAATATGACCACCAATGCATGTTACTACATCTACGTCATATAAGGTAATCTCATGTGGGGTTGCCTGCGTAGCGAGACGCGATAGAGTGAAGGTCCCTGCAGTTCTCTCTGGCATGGTGTGGTGCGATTTAGTGCGTGTGCTCGTGTTTGACTTACACTTTCTTTTACGCAACTTTTTTCCGCTCAATGTGAAATATCTTCGTCTCTCGCTAAGCCACGAAAACCGCGAATTGGAAGTACACGATTCTTCTCTCTAGGCTCGTTTGATCTTCATCTGCATTTGCTCATATCTTGCGCGGCACCACTGATACGTATTGCCTGAACAGAACATTCAGTCATTGCAACTGCATAGCTGATGTGATAGGAGAAGCATCTTGAGGGCGCTAATTTTTACCCAGAGGCAATTAAAACCTTAGCAGTGCGTGAACTTGAACTCACGAATAACTTGGCGAAGCCCCAAACTTTTTCGAAAGAAGAAATGCACGATGCAATGTGTAAGGAGTAATGAAAAATATGCGTAGAATCAACGCAATATTTCATAATCATCTTGGGTAATGATCACTTCGAGAACGCTTGACTGAGAACATGGCCGCCCTGGAGCATGAAAAGCAGAAGCAGCACACGGCCCTTGTGCACCTTGAGAAGTTGCGCCAGCGGTTAATGGGTATGCCTCTCCGCTTCCTCATTTTCTATAGCGGTTTTCTTCTTATCGAAGCCGCATGATTTAGCAAGGGCAAGCAGGTGCGATCAGCACCGGCAACTTTACTGTCTTTCTCCTCGATAGCTTCTCATTTACCGACGGCAACGCTGCTAACATTCATTGAATTTCCTTCTCGCTAAACGCAATTTTAACTCGTTTCTCACGTCTCGTTTCGGTCACGTTCATTCGTTGCCTGGCGCGGTCGTCGGAGCGGCTTTGTCGATTACGAGTCGCCGCGCTCTTTGCGAGGCATATATGATCCCGAGTGCGTACGCTGAATTGAGTTATGCGCAAGTGAGAAATGGGACGCTATTCGTTGAAATTTGGGGGGCTCGCCAAAAAACCAGGCGCTCGCGCGTCTGGCACCTTCCCGACCCCTTCGACCCTTTCGTTATCTCTCCTCACGGCTGGCCTCCCTTGCGTGGCGAGCCCGCTGCTTTGCACGAGGCCACCATCGATAGCAACGGCTTGGGCTAAGCGTGCATACAGGAGCCGGTCGCTCGGGGCCCGCGATAATCCATATTCAAATCACGCGACGAGCCGAAGGTATCTGCGCCTTTCACCGCTGCGGGAGCGACGGTTGCGCGCTTAAATAATAAGTAACAGCACTTAAAGGGGATGCAGGCGAAGGGGGAGCGGAAGTGGCTTAGAGAGTGCGCGGGCGCGGTGAAGCAAAATAAGCAAAGCGCAAGCTTGCTCTCTCAACACCGTGGTCCGCAGCGCCGCTGAAATGCACAGAGAACGCACGTGCAGCCTCGCGCGGCAATTATTTAAATGAGCCTGCTTCACGTTGAGCGAAGAAGCCCCGCAGGAAAGAAGGCGCGCGGTATCTCCACCACCTCGGACGGCGTCTTTTCCCATCTCTCTCCTTGGGCCTCGAAGAAAAGGATGAGGACGAGGCGGCGTAAGGGCGCTCATCCATCGGCAACACCTGCGCCGTCCATTCTAGCAATGGCGCCTTGGCGCGCCCCCGAGTTGCACCTCCTGTTGGGCTTGCTCGCCTTTTTCCACCGTTAAGCCGTCTGGAATGAGTCGCAAACGGCTGCACGAAGCTAGAGCGCCCCGTGTAGCTCCTATGTCTCGATCAGTTTGTTGATGCACATTTAAATCGCCTCATGAGCCGGCGGTTTTTCCGCCGCTCGTATTGCTCACCACGAAAGAAAGCGAAAAGCAGAGAAAGGGAAGCGCATTTGGTTGGGGGCTTCCCGCGTTTGGCGCGCGCATATGAAGGGTTCGGGGTGGTGCGCTAAGTCCCGGCTTTTCTTCGCAAGAGTATTGCGTTATCGGTAAGAGAACGCCAACAGCGCATTCGTGGACTTAGTTCTCACTTGCAGGTCACTAGATTGTTGTAACGGCACAACAGTGTTGGCAACGAAAAGTGAATCGTGCGCTTGCCTCAGCTAGACGTCGAAGATAAGCCACATATATTTGCAGTTGTGCGCCTTTTAGAAATCGTTATGGTGTGATTTGCACAGTTCTATAAGTTATTGCGCTCCGTTGCGGAAAAGGGGAGACATACAGAGAGAGAGAGACGCGAGTGAAACAGAGGCAGGGAGGCTAACCGCCAAACTGCTGTAAAGATGTATCTATACGGCATTGTAGAAGAGGGACAAGGTTGAGGGAATAAAAAAGCAGAGAAGGGACAAGGAAAAAGATAATCAATTTGCACAATAGACGCATTCTGTCTATAAGCGTCTCTTAAGGTCCGTTGACATTAAAGAGTCATAAGAACACAGGCTTTTTTATGAACTGATTATAGCTGGTGCCGAGTACTTTGTATAGTTGCAACTATAAAAAAAAATTCGGCATATCCCACTCATTGTGGGAATCCATTTCATACGAAGCAGACAGCGAGCAGCAGCCAATGTCGGATTTTTTGCTTGAGCCAAACGAGGTGGATCGACGTCCTTACGTTAATTGAGTAGTTCTGCGCATATCGTGTGCTTACCAGGCACGCCGAGTACACTGGCGTGCGAAGGGTAGCTTATGATCCGACGTAACGTCGCCACTCACATTAGAGCAAAGACGTCAGTTTTATCGAAACGAAGTGCAGGCTGCGGTGCGATTATGTGCATATCATAAGGAGCAGTCGTAGGCGTATTCGCGCAACGCTTGACGCTTAGCTATAGTTTTTGGAGTCGTAGGTGTCCATATGTAATATATATTACATTGATATAAAAGCGGATAGCCAACACTGCAGCTACACAATTGGCGTTGTCATAACATGACGCCTGTCAAGGGTCTTTTTCCGAAGCAGTTTGAAGTACTCAGGACTGGGAAGTATAGCGACACAAGAGTATTGCGATAGTATCTCACAGATACTTTAATATCTGTATTTCTTTATCGAGATACATTTGAGAAATGTATTTGTGAGTTATTCCACGTAAGATCGAACAATCGATGGCTGGTCGACCTCTCAAATTTATTTCAAAATTTTATATATTATTGCCTGATGAATGGAAAGAAGAGATCCGCAATTTGTTTTGCCGCCAAAAATTTTTTCGAAGCACAGGAAATCAGTAATGACGAATAGGTGGAGTGGAGCGCTCATCCGCTCTGCTGCTTTCGCCAACTTTCGTTATGAATTGCACAAAACATATTAAAGTTAGGTAGCTGAAATTTCTTTAACTAAATATATGCGTGTTTTTGCTTCTGCTCAGGTATTTTTAGTTTTTATGTGTAGTGTAGATGTTTTTATAAAAAACCTCAAAATTGGCCCAGGAAACGTTATTTTCTTTACTTTGAAGGTCTTTATCTCGAACAATCCTTGTAGCAGAGCGACAAAAATTGCGCATTACGTTCTTCGCATGCTTATCTACCACACTGCCGAATCTTATATTTATATAGCTTTTGAGTAAAGAGATATGATCGGGCTAAGTTAAAGAAAACACCGGACAATGAAAACTTCTGACGACAATTTAAAAAAAACCTCATTATTGATATTTCTTAAACTTTGTCCACTTATTCTCCTCCACATCAGCTTTCATAATCATTGAAAACATGTTGCATAATATCGTTGCACTAACAGTTATGACCCCTCCAATGAGACCCTTAGGCAAGGATTGGCAATTCCGACTTCTTGCCCAGCAAGTGTATAAAATGCAGGCAGGATTGAATTGCTTTTCATTAAAAGGCCAGCAGGTACCGAAAAAGCTGTCACCGGTACTGAAGACGTTAATTTTGAAATTATTTCGTCACTGCAGCAGCCAAGAGCGTGGGGCTCCCGAGCAGGCGCGCGTTGTAAGAGACAGCGCAGTGAGAGCTCGTTTTCGCATCCTCAGACCGATTGAGTTCGAAACAGCAACACTTCTGGGGTGACTTGAACGCACGTACACCGGTAGTTGCAGTGATCTGGTTAATGCCATCGATTTCTTTTTCAGGGGGCATAAGAATGTCATCGTTAAACTGTGCGTTCCGTGAAGATCTTTCATTGCAGTGGTAGCAAAAGCACGCGTAGCACAAGTAGTCCGTCTCACTGGCAGTCACTGATCTTTCGGGCGTTAAACGTTTCTTCAAAGCGTATATGCCTAGGTCGGTAACTCTGCGAAATTTTGGCTTCTTTGCAATAATTAAAGGAGTACTGACACGATTTTGAGACATCGCAAAAGGGACATTTCTTGCTTCGTTGGTGTGCAGTGTCAACGCTGTCCACAAACTGGAGTCGGAGAACACGTATTAAATATTTTAATTTGACTTTGAAGTTTTCGTCGCTGAGCATCTGCAAGCCAGCTCCACTGCAAGGACGTTATCCCGACGAGTCAAGACAGTTCCCCCGAGTATGCGAGTTCTGCGTCCTGCATGCAGCCTAAATCACAGAAATCACTGTCAGGATCACAGGACGACATTCACTCATCGTTGTTGATGTGCACCACGAGCAGATGACGAATTTGCTGCTAGTACGTCGCGAGTTTCTGTATCTCCGTGACGTCACACTGTTATGAAACGACACTGAGAAGCCACCCCCTCGATATCTAAACCGAAAGTGTCTTTTTAAGGTGGCGCTAATTAAAATATATACGATGCATTCCCAGGCACCACAATAGTCGTTTTAGGTTTCTCGACACCAGTATTTTTATTTAGAACAACAATCCGAATTTTTTTTAAATTCATGACAGTACTCCTTTAAGCTTCTTGTGCATCGAAAGGTAGTCTCCACAATACACTCATTCCGAGCTATACTTTCTCGCCATGAGACGCACAGGAGCAGTAGAGTAAGAGCAAAGCACAAGAACTATCCGCGCCGAATGAAGTGTGAACAGCGCTGTGAACGCGCGGCTAGTTCAGGCCGTCTGCTGCCGACATCTAAGATAGTTTTCTTTCCTTTGACATTCCATATTTTGCTTTGCCACTGGAGCGCCACGTTAATGCTTTCCACTGATCGCAACTGGCGCAGCGCAGTTTCTCTGGCAGCAGCGTGCGTGAAGCGAGCGCTCATAGCTCCCTTATAGAGTTCTCATCTTGCTTCCATCTCCGCCTTGTTATCAGCGCCTAGCTGCGATGCGAACAGAGGGCGGATAGAATAGCGAAGCTCCAGTGCACGTGCGTTGAAGTCACCGGAGAGGCGTTGCTGTTTCGAACTCAATCGGTCTGAGGACGCGAAAACGAGCTCTCACTGCGCCGTCTCTTACAACGAGCATCTCGGGTGCGCGCGCGCCTGCTCGGTAGCCCCGCGCTCGTGGCCGCTGCAGTGACCAAATAATTTCAATATCAACGTCTTCAATGCCGGCGACACCTTTTGCGGTACCTGCTGGCCTTTTAATAAAAAGCAATTCGATCCTGCCTGCATTTTATACACTTGCTGGGCAAGAAGTCGGAATTGCCAGTCCTTGCCTAAGGGTCTCATTGGAGGGGTCGTAACTATTAGTGCAACAATAGTATGCAACATGTTTTCAATGATTATGAAAGTTGATGTGGAGGAGAATAAGTGGACAAAGTTTAAGAAATATAAAAAATTGTTTTTTTTTAATTGTCGTCAGAAGTTTTCATTGTCCGGTGTTTTCTTTAACTTAGCCCGATCATATCTCTTTACTGAAAAGCTATATAAATATAAGATTCGGCAGTGCGGTAGATAAGCATGCGAAGAACGCAATGCGCAATTTTTGTCGCTCTGCTACAAGGATTTTTCGAGATAAAGACCTTCAAAGTAAAGAAAATAACGTTTCCTGGGCCAATTTTGAGGGTTTTTTTATAAAAACATCTACACTACACATCAAAACTAAAAATACCTGAGCAGAAGCAAAAGCATGCATATATTTAGTTAAAGAAATTTCAGCTACCTAACTTTAATATATTTTGTGCAATTCGTAACGAAAGTTGGCCAAAACAGCAGAGCGGATGAGCGCTCCACTCCACCTCTTCGTCATTAGTGATTTCCTGCGCTTCGAAAAAATTTTTGGCGGCAAAACAAATTGCGGATCTCTTCTTTCCACTCATCAGGCAATAATATATAAAATTTTGAAATAAATTCGAGAGGTCGACCAGCCATCGATTGTTCTATCATACGTGGAATCACCCTTGTATCTCTTTAGTGAAACACCTTTACGGATGTATCGTTTTATCGCGATACTTGCAAGACACGGGTATCTCGTTACTTTTATTTTGTCAGAAATGAGCTGACGTATTTCCAAGGGGGAAAGGAAGACTCTGTTTGTGCTAAGCCAAGCAAGGCTCGCCTCCAGTCGGCAACACAAGGAGGGCGGCGAAGGGTTCCCCACTCGCGAGAGCGGAAGAGCGCTCTTACGTCAGACCGCCGTGTGATGGGAAGTGTTTCAGTACCAAGGAGACATGATCTCCCCAGTGCTATTCACCACGTGCTTACAGGAGGTTTTCATGGCCTTAGATTGGGAAGAGTAATGGATAGGAGTTAACGGAGAGTACCTTAGTAACCTGCGATCCGCTGATGACGTTGCATTGATGAGCAACTCAGGGGTCGAATTGCAACTCATGATTACTGAATTTGACAAGGAACGCAGAATGGTGGGTCTGAAAATTAATATGCACAAAACTGAATTAATGTGCAACAGTTCGGAAGAGAACAGCGCTTTGCGATAGGTAGCGAGGCACTGGAAGTGATAAAGGAATATTACTTAGAACAGGCAGTGACCACGGAGCCGAACCATGAGATTGAAGTCACTAGAAGAATAAGAATGGGGTGGAGCACATTCGGCAGGCATTCTGAAATCATGAATGGTAGTCTACCACTATCCCTTAAGACTAAGGTATATAACAGCTGCATCTTACCGGTACTTACCTACGGAGCAGAAACGTGGGGGCTTACAAAGTACGTTCAACTTAAAATTGAGGACGACGCAGCGAGCAATGGAAAGGAAAATGATAGGTGTAACCTTAAGGGACAAGGAGAGAGCTAAGTGGGTCAGGGAACAAGCGGGTATTATGGACATCTTAGTCGAAATCAAGAAGAAGAAATGGACATGGGCAGGGCATGTAGCGCGTAGGCAAGGCAACCTGTGGTCATTAAGAGTAAGAGACTAGATTCCAAGAGCGCGAGGGGGAGAAAGAAAGTTAGGTGGTCAGATGAGATTAAGAAGTTTGCGGGTATAACGTGACCGCAGCAAGCACAGGTCCGGGTTGATTGGCGAAACATGGGGGAGGCCTTTGCCCTGCAGTGGGCGCAGTCAGGCTGATGATGATGATGATTATGATGATGATAATGAACGGCGTATCGCCATGCTGCAGGACATTCCGGCCACGAATGCGGTACTTATTTGGTATAACATGAAGTTGTGCTCTTCTGCAGCGGTAGAGAGACTTTTCTTGTTCGCGAGTCTTTTTTTTTAGGCCAAATCGGCGCTGTCTATAAGACAGAGCATTTGAGAAGCTGCTGTTGCGTAAGTGCAATTAACGCAACAACCTTCTCAGCAAAGCACATCTGGTGCGTAAAATAACTGAATGCTTCATATTAATCCACTGGTGTTTGTTAGTGATTCGAGCGAAATGCTTGACTTGCAAATTTCATTGCGCTGCAACATTGTTCACAATGTTACGCTGCATTTAATCAATTTAATTGCAAAGCATCACCATCCCGAAAAAAAATATTCTAGTATATGTATTCCTGCATGTGGATTCCGGAATATTTTTAATCTTTTTGCAAAAGTATTTCTGAAATATTCCGTTACGCCAAAGACAAATATATCTCAGTATCAGTATTTTAGGCTTCCAGCACATGCATTTCGATATCAGTATTCCAGAATACTTTTCTGGGCATCTCTACCTTGCCCTGCAAGCACTGGCATGGCACTTGCCTGCCATGCAGAATGCCTGGGTTCTATTCCGTCTCGACCCGTGGTTTTTATTCTTTGCTTCTGTCAGGATATTTCACCCATCGACAACGCCGCCGACGCTGACACCGCATTTTCTGCGACACTGGCTCCTTCACGCTGTCGCGTTAATATTTCGAAAGTCTGGCTTAATATACACCATTTTATTTTCGATTCGTGGGCGCCGCCATCTTGGGCTGATAAGCGATTGTTTTGCCGGTTTTCTACGTCGTAATATGAAATGATCGTGGTCATGAAAAGTTGAATGTACCTGCCCAAACGTTTTCGCGGGGGCTAGTTCACCGTAGCACTGTTTATTTGATACAGATACAAAACTGCAACATTATCAGTCCAAGATGGCGGCGCTTGAGCGCGTCCGGAAAATGGTGTATAGACTGTGAATCACCTGTGGCGCATACCCAAATACCACGGGCAGCGGTATGGGAGTTTGTGCCACACGGGACTGGTGGAAAGGATTTCAAGAAGAAAAGGATTTCAAGCTGGCCAAGCTCCGCTTCTCAAGCTGGTAATGGTGCCACTAAGCCATCTGAATAAGTCTTAGGAAAGTGACGCAATTTTATTTTTCCACCACAGTACCCCAGTGAGGGCAGAAGATGAGGAAGACAAGCGCGCGGACGTCTACGCCCAGCCCACGTACCTTTTGTTTGCTCAATTTCTTTTCTTTTAGGGGCGAAGCTCCTTAAGGCGGCACCCGTTCGTCCCTCGTCGTGCTCGTAGTAGTGAGTAACAAGTCTTACCCTTTGACCTCCAAGGTGGTGCCGGTGGGAGATTTCTCCTGTGCGTTGTTGAACAATAAAAAATTCGCAGCGTGCGCGTTAACTAAAAGCCGAATTCTTCTGTCTCTGTAGAAGTGTAAGTGTTAGCTAAAAGCCGACTTCTTCTGTCTCTCATTCCCATTAGCAGCCATTGTTTACCTCCAAGGTAGTGCCTGGTGAGATTTCTCCTGTGCGTGATTAAACAATAAAAATTTTGTTCAAAACGCCGTTGATTGATGAAATAAACCAACGAAAGACGCCAGATGTTTTGTAAAAACAAAACGAAAGAAACGCCAGATGTTTCTAAAGCAAAACGAAAAAGACGCCAGCTGCTTAACGAAAGACGCAAGGTGTTTTCTAAAGCAATGGTTTTCTAAACAATGAAAATTCACAGCGTACATGTAAAATTAAAGTGAGCTGCAAGTCGTCATAACTCATCGAACCTTTAGTATAAACGCGCCCGATCTCACGTCGGTGATGATGTACTGGGCAGAATTCACGGAAGATTCATGGTTTACCGATGAACCTCCGCAGCTTCGCCCACTCATCATCATTCACTCCGTGGATATGTTTGTGCGTTCGCAGCATTCGTGCGCTCGCACTCCACGCCTCTCGCTGGCTGGAAACCAGCAGGCACGTTTTGGTTACGCTTGTCCGATGCGCGCCGATCTTCTTCAACGCGCACAACGGTAACCATCTCGTCCGAGTAAGACGGGAACCTCGCCGGCTCGCAGCCGCGAGTGCATATGGATTTTTAGTTGCGCCAATGCCGCGATACTTGCTCTTAGCCACTGTCCTGCGCCGCGTCTATCGCGCAAATTCTGGTGTTGCTACAGCGTCGTTATTGAAGATTCTCTTGAGTCTTGCTCCGTAAAGAAATATGATGCGTGCAAGAATGGGGTTCCTTTGCGCCGTGTGGATTTTGCATACCAGCGATTTGAAAGATCTCGTGGATGTAAGTTTGACTTCCATGCCATGAATTAACTTATATGCAAATAAGAATCTAACAACGTTATCACCACTGGTACTGATGCTAGATCTAAAAGAGCAAGCGTTTACCTAACAGAAACTATCTTGGCGTACCGTATTTTTCTCTTCTTGCTACATTTATTCAAAAAATTTATGAAATCATAATTTGATTATTAGCACAAGTGCTTTCTTAACTGTCATTTTACATCCCTTACATTACCTAAGTCTCTGCACTGTTTTTCCGGTCTGGTCACTGCAGTATGTCTTTTGCAACGCGCTCCCAAAATAAGATCTCTGCTTTATTCTTCTGTCTACTTTATTTCCACTACTGTTTACACATTTACAAGTTTCCAAGGCGATTTTGAAAACAAATATACAATTATGTGGGCGTGCCTTGAGTAAACAGTACAAAACATTCTGCTTACCGCTTAGTAAAATAGCGAAATTGAGTTTGCATTATAATAATGGAAATCATTAGGAGCCATCTTAAATAAGTTAGGAAGGGGATTCGAGAAACTTTGTTTTGCTGAATGCTCTGTTTTGCTTATGAGCGTCCCAACGAGCCGTTTCAGGCAATTATCTATAGGCACTGAATCTTCTATTGTCTCAACAGGTAAGTTGACGATATTTCATGCTCGTAGCTACTAAGAGCGCCATCTGTGTTGTGTTTCTGTACATATTCAATGTGAATGTTTGATACACAACCACCTCTCTCTTTTACTTATATTTGTTTTCCTGTTTCAGGCTTTCTTGAATATTTTTCGCATTACTAATCGCCACGTAACGGGAGCTATAAGTGGCAATAGCCCGAATAGCGGCGGTGTGCTGCGATGCTTTGTGCAACTATAGGGGGTATGCACTGTACCTTGATCCGCGAGGTGGCGATAGCATCGCCGGGCAGCGACGCCATTTTGGCGGTCCGGCCGTTCGTGAGCGCAGTAGCAGGTAGCAGTACCGGCAGTATCGGGCTACGTTCTGTATGCGTTCTGCTTAGCCCACGCACAGCAGTGTCTCGTGCGCGGTGCGTATTTATTACGTGAAAATCTTTGAACGAATTTATTTGTGTGTGCAGAGAGACGATACGTGGCGTGGTTGCACGTCAGCCAGCTGCGACAATGGTGAACTGCGCCGTGTTTGGTTGTAACAACCACACGAAAAAGAAGCCTGTGGATCAATATGCTGCCTCGGTTGGTTTCTTTTTCATACCAAAGGCCAGCTTTGCAGGTGCAGTGAGCAGCTTGTACTTCACCGTCTTCTTTGATGAGAAGCCACGGCGTAAGGAGCTTTTCATTAATGACTGTGAATGACGAACCTGGGAGTACAAACAGACAACCTCAGTGATGTGACCTAAACATTTGAAATAAATTAGAAAGCTATCGTAGCTGCAAAGTTGGAACACTAAGAAATGTCTGAATAAAGCAACGTCAACGCTGATTTGCACGACGTAAGTGATCGACGCAACGCGGCTTCTTAAATTCTGGCGATCGCGTGTAACGCGGAATTGAGTTAGATCATACTTAATCCTTCAGAAAGCTGCGCGTCGCCCTAGCTAGAACTGTCGCTTAACGCTTGCGATAACTCAGCTACACACGAGCAAGGCAATCAGCGGTTGAAATGCGAAAACCATTTAGAAACAGCCACTAGCAAGTGCTGTAATCCCTTCCTGCCCTGACGTCCCGTTACCGTGTTTACGGGTTTCACACGGCGCTAGCACGACAGAACAAACGCGATTAGAAATAAACGGGGAAGTCGGCTTACTTTTCTACCAACAGCGATTGTGCTGTACGGCAGAACTTTGACGCCTGCACTAAAGAGCTGCGATAAATCGGCTACACATTAGCACCGCACGCAGCGGTTGTTGAGAAGCAAAAACCATTTGAAAACAGCACTGCAGCAATTGCTGTGATCGCTTTTCTGCCATTACATCCCGTTACTGGGTTTACAGTATCGGCAGAGCGCTCGCACGGCAAAATAAACGCGATTACAAGTGGACGAGGGAAGTCTGTTTACCTTTCCAACTGCAACTATCGTGCTGTCTTGGAGAACCTTGACACCCGGCTGCTGCACCCATCCGCTCGTGAGATAGTTGTGACCGTGCATGGATTTATAAGCTTTCAGTTGCTCACGCGACACAAAACTTGTCTCGCGAACAAGGTAGTCCTTCATGTCGGTGAAGTCGACACGCGGCAGCATGCAGTGCAACATCGGGTTGAATTCAGCGTCTTCGAGTGGGTCTGCGCCGCCGCACAGACGCACTTTCGCCAGGTAGCGCAATCGCGGAGGTTTATCTAACCCACGTGCGTGTGCGCTTAAGTCCATTGCAGTCCACAGATGCACCATAAAAAGCGAAAAAACAGATAGTTCCACAGTGCCACCATGAGCGCCGCGAACCACCGAGACCGCCAAAATGGCGGCATCCTGGAACGACGCTAGCGCTCCTGGCGGATGACGTCAGGTGCATACCCCCTATACAATACGTCTGAGACGTTTCTGTGTTGCACATGTTCCCTCGTTGAAGAATAATTGCTAAAAAGATTGCACGTTAGTGAGTATATCAAGAAAGAATCCTTTACGCCAGCAGCTAAGTAGATCATGGAAATTCATTGCAGTTTTACGTCACCTGCGTATACACCAGGGGTCTCAAACTCAGCATATAGCCGGCAGGCCACAGTCGCGAAATTTAGTTGCAAGGGCCGGGACAGTTAAGATGGTGGGAGAGAGTTTGAACAAAATGACGTTTGAAAGGAAGCCTTTCCCATATCTCATATATAGGTCATTTCTGAAGGGGATTTGGAGTCAATAATAATATCTGGGGTTTAACGTCCCAAAACCACGATATGATTATGAGAGACGCCGTAGTGGAGGGCTCCGGAAATTTCGACCGCCTGGGGTTCTTTAACGTGCACCTAAATCTAAGTACACGGGCCTCAGACATTTTCGCCTCCATCGAAAATGCAGCCACCGCGGCCGGGATTCGATCCCGCGACCTGCGGGTCAGCAGTCGAGCGCCATAACCACTAGACCACCGTGGCGGGGCACTTTGGAGTCAGGATTCGAGAAACATCGATAGGGATTGTTACGTTTGGCCTAAAAATTCATCGAGGCCGACGCTATTGAGCGTACAGCTGTCTACCAGAATGCTGTCTCCCCCCCCCCCCCCCCCCCCCCCCCCCCCCGTATCGGCGCTTAGACGGAGGCAGGAATGCCGATTCTTCCTGGAGGAGCTTTTGCCGGGCGAGCGGACATGTCGCCGTGGATGGATTTCCCAGAAAAAAGGACGTCGGAATTCGGAGACCCCTTTTTGGCTCGTTGTTCTCTGCGTGAGATAGCACCGCGGAAGGGATTCTCAGCCAGCCACTTCTGCCTTCTACCCTACCGCAGCAGGGAAAATTAACCCGTGCCGGAGGGAGCGGTCTGCTTTATCGTGCGTTTTGGTCAGCGTGGGACTGCGCCGTTGAAGACGCTCCCATCAACCCAGGTGGGGCCTTCACCCGAGGCAGCCATCATTCAACGCTTCTTCCAAGTATTACTGGCAGTGGAAGCGGAGGTCATCGGCCCTTTCCCCTTTGGACTGAAACTCCTCGCCGACCTTCTCACCTACGAGTCTTCGGGGCGTGGCGAGTGTATTGTGTGACTCTTTGCCTCCTTTCGGGAGGCCGGCCGCCAAGACGACAGGTCACCGGATTGGCGGGAGACGCTGACACCGGTTTGCCCGTGCTTCTGCAGTGACGGTCTCGGGGCTATAAAAGCCGAAGACTTTTGACGTTATCTCTCTGCTCTCTCTTTTCACTCCAATCTCTTAACCATGTAAAAATCTACGTTCCTTCTTGAAAGAACGCGCCTCCTCACTGGAAATCATCGGCTATGGGGACGGACGGCGGGAGCCAGCTACCGTAACGAGACCCGCCGAACCCGACTCCTTACAGGATGTACAGAATGACTGATATCTGGACGCGGATTCTGAAATATAGAGTTTTTGTTCCACGGTTATGTTTTAGCACATGGGGACCACATGTTCCTCACGAAAGGAATGCTTGAGACCAGTCATGTCTGTGCAGCTCACGACCATACTTATTTAGAAAATAAAAACAAATGAGACGAAGGCGGTCATGTGTGCGGGCCGGGCCGCTAGCGAAATGGCTCAAACCCCTAGTATATACACCATGTGTGCACCCCCCCCCCCAAGAAAAGAAAAAAAAAACTCGCTGCCAGCGTTGTTGCTGCTGTACACCTGTCCGGATATACGGCATTCTGCAACCTGTCTTTCACGGACAAGGTAAAAGTCCACACCTGTATTTGCGCATTCGTGAGAAGGCTTCTTATTGAAGTTATTGTGATTATATGGCAACCTGCTAGATGGTCGGCAAGCTGTGCAAAGCAAGTACCGCCGTCAGCGAAGTGTACGAAGAATTGTCCTGTGAAGAAGCTAAAACAAACCCCAATAAGTTACTTTGGAAGGAAACTAATGTACTTTGAGCAAGAAGGGCAAAACTTTTGAGATACTAACAGACATTTCATTCAAGTGAAACAAAATATGTCACTCTTAAGAAATTTTAAAGCAGACATTTTCGTGCATAGGCGTTTGCTGCTACAATATGTGGATCTATAATAACAAATTTGAGAATGTATGGAAGTATCTTAAGATACAATTGCCAAGCATCGTATCGGATACAATTTTTGCAGCAGTATCTTGTATCTGTATCTCCAATACTTCTTGCCTGAGTATCTTGTATTGCATCGCGATACAATTTCAAAGTATCTTTGCCCAGCCCTGATTGTCACACCGGGAGAGGTTTCGCGGTATAACAGCTGCAGCGAAGGGATCAAACTTGCGAAAGCAACGGTTGCAATACTCAAAAGTTTTCCTCAGAGCGAGCGTGACCTTGCGAGTTATTCGGTACTCGATAAAAATCCCTGCCATATCTGTCCTTGATAGTTACGTTATCATGGTCGATGCGCGGTCGTTGGCATCTTCATTATCAAGATGGTTGCCGAAAATTTCGCAATCACCAAGCAGCCACTTGAAAATGACGTCGTATCCTCTCACGACACCGCGATTGTAGCTTTTTATTATCTTCGAAATCAACTGTTCATAATCACCGTGGCTCAGTACTTTGTGCTGACATTGAAGGGGTGCTTTAGAATCTCAAAACGCTTCATCACTGCAGCTGTAAGACGTGATTCTTGTTCGGTATATTCTTCTGCAGCAAGAAGGGTGGCTAGTTCTGATCATTTGAGTGTGATTAAATGCGATGCTCTGAGTTTCAATGTATCCGGGTGGGTCGGAACTGGGACAACAAAATATAACGTAAACCAAAAAAATTAAGGTCTTTTGGGGCGGGACAATGCATATGGGGCAAGTTACGTGCAAGACACAAATACGTCTTTCATCTACAGTGCTTACTTGCATACCCCAAGCACTGGCTAATGTTATCTAGCTGTTGTCTCGTGCTGGCTAAAAGATGCCTATAATGTTAGCCACTGTCGGCTGTCCGCTGTTATAAGAGCAACATTGTCTTCATACAGTCTCAATTCATAATTAAGCTGTCTACCATGCGCCTTTTTAAATTTACGTGTACCGTGTAGTAGGAATTACGTAGAGCGTATGCACGTAACAAAATGTCTTAGTTTTGAAATGCTTCCTCATTTTTATAGCCCTGGTCTTATTCCTTTTCTCTCGCTACTTTGCAAATGGCTGATGTCGCGTTACACAACTAACGAAGGGCTCAATAGAGAAAACGGTATCGGTATTTGAGGGCGTGTGTGTGCATCAAATACCGTTACGATAATGTGACATCAACCATGAAAGTTTACAGCACCCGTAATATACGTTTACGAACAGCTCCATTTAATGCATACGTACAGGGCCCGTCAAAAGTTCGCAGGCCACGCTGCCGTAATACATGGGATAGCGGCCTGTGAAATTTTGACGGACTCTGTACATGCTGGAACTAAAGAGGTGTTCGTGCGATCATAAAAACCGCGATAAATGAGGATATAAAATTATGCACAACTAATGGGCATACATGCACTACAAGGCGTTTGTTCGTGTTCGTAATTCGCGTATAACTTCCGCGCTCCGTCTAACATGGCATAAGAGCACGAACATTGCCAAAAACGAGATTTGCTAGACCACCACGCCGCATGGTAGAAAAGCTGTGTCATAGCATAGAAATCCTATGACTATGACAGTAAAGTTTCTGTCGTTTTTGCACACGAACTGCACGTCGAGGCAGAAATACTTTGCCACAGCTGAAATGACACTCTTGCGACTAATTAACAAACACTCCTAACATTTTAGTTATTGACTTGAGGGCCATTGTTTATATTAGAAAATTGTAGTGCATGATGATTTATGGCAGTCCTATTTTTTATAAATCACTAAAGTTGCACGTAATTAGAGACATTCATCATCGAATTTTATGAGTGATATCGAAACTGATCGCGTCCGGCGCGCACGTAGGGCGACCACTCTATTACGTCAGACCAGAACTACCCGTGACAAGGGAATGACGAAATTTGAATGAAGGCGCGTTGCGGCCTTATCTCTTCTTGAAAATGGGCAAGTCATCCACTTGCGCCAAAGGATCGCCTTAAATTTGCGTGTAGTTGGTGCTTATCTGTTTCATTCCAGCTCTTCGCAAGAAAACTGCAATGTCAACCTTTTCTTTGTCTGTGAAGCATACAACTCAGGGGCAGCCACAGCGGCGCTTCTTCTCGTAGACAGGCAAAGTAGTTTTTTGCGCCTATTTATTGTTTAAAGAAGAAACAGATAAGCATCACACATCGCACGCAAACAATAAGCTGTCTACCTGTGTATTTCAGAATGCTTGCCGATTTTTCTGACCAGGGGTGCTATTCTGGACATTGTCGAATTCCGCCATTGTTAAGCTCTGATTGGTCCAGAGGGCTGCTATGGCCTCTCTTATTGGTTTAAAACGCCGCCATTACGAAATTTGAAAATATGGTGGAATTTTACAGTGTCCAGAATGTCACCCCAGATTTTGTTTCGGCGCTCCTTGATTCAAATTTCATCACTTCCTTGTCGCGGGTAGTTCCGGTCTGACGTAACACAGAGGCCGCGTTTCCTGCGCGGCGGGCGCCGTCGGTTTTGATATCGCCCTTAAAATTAAATGATGAATATATCTAATTACGTGCAACTCCTGTGATGTCTAAAAAATTGGGTATGTCATAAATTGGCCCGCACTACGACTTTTTAATATAAACAAGTGCCCTCAAGTCAATAATTAATAAGTCAATTAACGAGCTTTTGTAAATTAGTCAAGTCTATGCCATTTTAGCCCCGGAAAAGTATTTCCGCCTCGACATAGAGTTCATGCGCGAAAACGACAGGAGCCTGACTGTCAAAGAATTCTTTTGAAAAATCTGTATTGTCTAAAAAAAAAAAAACACGCTGCATATCGCGCAGATCGTGGATACGACTATGTAACTATACATTGTGATACTACGGGCTTGCGCTCTTACCCGAGAACAAACTTAAACACACGATTGCTTGTGCTCTTTGTGTCTGGATACTGCGCGTAAAACTTGGCCTGCGACCGCAGGCCATGTGCGAAGCCCGGGATCCGTTCTACTGTCGGTGCTTGGCTCCCTTCTGGGTGGGCGGTTTTTCGTGACTTCTCACCGCCTACTCTTCAACTCTCCCTCCCTTCTGCTTCTCGGTCTTCCCGACATGCCACTCGGGCCGACCAACAAGTCGTGAAAGACCATTTCACACCTGAAGACCCATTCCTCGAGCTTGTACCGCGCCCTGAGAACGCCGAAGGAGCGTGGATGGATGAAACCTCCGCCGCCCTCGTAAGATGACGGGGGGGGGGGGGGACGCAAGCTCTGGCGTAATCGTCATGTCGTATAATTGCTCGTGTGCTGGATGATGCCACTGCACCGCTGCCCCTCTCATTTACACACACCTCCTCCCCCTCTTTATCGTTACTTTTCGACGCGATATATTTCTCGTGGGGGCCATTGCCAGTTCGCTGGATGGGGCGGCAGAACGAACGTTTCTCGGGTGTACTACAAGGCGGCCGAAGAAACGCGCTTTCGATTCGTTCGTGAGTGGTGGCGGCGTCGCTCGCACTTACGGTCTACCGAGGCCGTTCTGTCGGCACCGATTGTGCAGAGAGAGGCGTCGAAGAGGCCATTTCTAGCCGAGCTTGGCGGGTGCTTTTCGTTTTCTCTTGTTCTTGCGTGCGCCGCCCTGTTATTAATGGCGCGCGGTTCTTTTGCCCCACGACGCCGGGCCACACGCTGTGCGGCTGGCTCGTGCCGGCCGGCCGGACGCTCGGACGCATGCACCCGCGCAAAATCATAGTTCCGAGAATTACAAGGCACACATTGCGTAATTAACGGACGCCGCGAAGTAATTTTCCATCCCGAAGCCGCTGATGGTTTCCTAGCTTCAAGTGTGCTGCGCCGAGACGGCGAAACGTCAGGTGCAGCAGGCGTCTGTCTAAGACGTTGGCTCGTCAACAACGGCTCTTATCGCTCAGTGGCAGTCATGGAGTGACGGCGGATAACGACTATACTTACGTTATAGGCAACAACACACGCTGTAACTCGAGAGCCGTTGTAATTACTTTAGTTTTTTGATGGCCTTATACTTCTATAGCACATCGCCATATGCTCAATTTCTTTTTCATTTACTCGTCTCTCCCTCTATCTCTTGTAGCTAGCGCTAAACCTATGGTGATAACGTGTCAGGTCGAGGATATGTCTGAGCGTATGGGTCACGTAATCGCAAAAGAAAAATATAATAAACATAAGTAATAAATAAATGGGTGGGTCGCGTTGTCGCAGTGGACCCGGACAGACCACAGCAGGCACTGTGGCACCATATTGTGGCTTTGGTGGTTCTTCCAGCATAATGAAGACGGGCATGAAGAGTTCGTTTGCAAAGTTCCGGACTTCCTGTTGTACTCCGCACCTCCACCAATTGCTAAGGGGGGTTTATTCGGGTCATCGAGCAGCAGCGACCATCGTAGCACCAGCAGGTACGGAATGAGCAAACTGAGTCCGAGCCACGCGATGGCGACAGAGCTTCCGAGCGTGTCGATCTTCTTTCTTACAGAACTCATTTCTATGCCTATCCGAAACACAACACAATTAAGTAACTTCGTAGGCATAACAGCACGAACAAGAGACACGAAGACCAGGCAGAAAACGGGACAGAGTGCTGACTTCAACTAACAGATCATTTTGGTTCGGCTTGCATATGTATGGGAGATCCCATCGATATCAACAAGATATTACCAAAAAGGACTGAAGAAACAACAAAAAACAACAAAACAAAAACCCTCCAAAACCATGTAAGCCACCACGTAATCCGATTCCAGGTCGAACATTCACTTCCTATCTAAAAATAAAAATTCTAGTTTTTGTCTTTTTTTTTTGTTAGCAATATATGACCGCTAACACGCGACAAACCCGCCCTGTCAATTTCTCTAGCTTCAATATTATCACGTGCCACTTTATCCCGGCATCTGCGCACCACGGAGGTCCGACCAAAGTGCGGATTGCAGCCACAGTCACGGCAGTGCAACGCCAAGTGACCCGACATCAGTCTAGTCACGTTGTAGTGGTTCTCCTTGAGTCTCTCGTTAAGGCACCTGGCCGTCTGGACTGTGCATCTTCTCCCGCAGGTCAGCGGAATGCAGTACACCACGTCATCCACGCAATGCACAAACGGCAGGCGGTGTTGTTTTGTGCAACGGGGAACAGGCTGATCAGCGTTTACTGCCTTACGTAATCTAGACCATTTCTGAGGCACGGAAAAGGCAACGTGGACGTTTTCAAAGAGTACTTTTTCGAAACGCCACAGGAATGTGCACTGCTGATTTTATGGAATTGCTCTCGGTATATTTGAAATCGACTTACGCAAAATGGAATGATTTCGTGCTCTGGCAAAAAAGATGGCATATGTATAGGTTCCTGCATCACGCCAGTGCTTAGCAACGATATACCTTTCTAAAACTGACAAGCTGGTGAGTGATCGCCTAAGAGGCACTTGTGTCTTTAAAGTTTACCATTTTGTTGATGATTTCATTGTTTTTCTTACCTGCCCTGAAAATGATGTTACGAGAAATGTGCCGCATATTTTGTCAGTTTTCTCGAACACATTGAACCATTTGGGGGTTACACACGAAGTTCCAGTCCACAATTCTATAAAATTTCTTGATCTAGGTTTACACTTTACTGAGCATGATGTTTGCTGGGTATTTCAGCCACGTGCGAATAAACCGCTACTGCCTTTCAAATCGGCTCATCCAAAATTAGTAAAGCGAGCCATAGTTCAGTCAAGCTTCTCCTGCGCATTACTGAAATCCTGTACCCATCGACTGGAGAGTAGTCTCAGTGCTCAAGTGCAACGCCTTACAGAAGCTGGGTGTCCTATGCCCATCCTTTCAACAGTGACTGAAAGCCTGCTGCTGAAGTTTAAGAAGCCCGTTAATTCCGATTCCAAAACCACAGCGAGAGAAAAGAAGAATGTGACCGTGATCCCATATTGTCACATGATTTCCCACAACCTAAAAAAAGTTGGGTAATCGCGCGGGTGTCCACGTTGTCTTTTCCGTGCCTCAGAAATGGTCTAGATTACGTAAGGCAGTAAACGCTGATGAGCCTGTTCCCCGTTGCACAAAACAACACCGCCTGCCGTTTGTGGATTGCGTGGATGACGTGGTGTACTGCATTCCGCTGACCTGCGGGAGAAGATGCACAGTCCAGACGGCCAGGTGCCTTAACGAGAGACTCAAGGAGAACCACTACAACGTGACTAGACTGATGTCGGGTCACTTGGCGTTGCACTGCCGTGACTGTGGCTGCAATCCGCACTTTGATCGGACCTCCGTGGTGCGCAGATGCAGGGATAAAGTGGCACGTGAAATTATTGCAGCTCGAGAAATTGACAGGGCGGATTTGTCGTGTGTTAGCGCTCCTATATTGCTAACGAAAAAGAAAACGAGAATTTTTATTTTTAGATAGGAAGTAAATGTTCGATCTGGAATCGGATGACGTGGTGGCTGAAATGATCTTGGAGGCTTTTCGTTTTGTTGTTTTTTGTTGTTTCTTCAGTTCTTTTAGTAATATCTTATTGATATCGATGGGATCGCCCATACATATGCAAGGCGAACCAAAATGAACTTTTAGTTGAAGTCAGCGCTCTGTCCCGTTTTCTGCCTGGTCTTCGTGTCTCTTGTGCGTGCTGTTATGCCTACGAAGTTTTTTCAACTAGCGTGCGAACAAACGTCACCGAAGTACAATTAGGTAACACTTTCTGTGCTTCGTTTTGCTAGCCACCTTTTCAAATGTTTATTTATGTCATTTTTATAATAACTGATCATGACTCTGCGCGTCATGCAACCACAAAATATTGGATTCTGGAAAACAATAATGTGAGAGAAATAACGGCGTATTAGGAAGGCATCTTACGGCATAAAAAGCGTTACAAATTTCAGCCATATATCGCAAACGTACAGTATATTTCCAGACAGCCTCACTGCGGTGACGATCACGCGTGACTGTCATATACGAGAGTATATAGTCTTTGTAGCTAAACATGTCTTTGCAGACACAGTAAGAAAAAATAATAACTTTTATTTATTTATTTATTTATTTATTTATTTATTTATTTATTTATTTATTTATTTATTTATTTATTTATTTGTTCGTAATTTCTTTCCAGCAATACCGCGCGACCGTCGTTTTCTTCCAGCTCTCAGTGATCTTAAAATGTCCACTCGATGTTTAATTTAGCCAAAATTTAAAAAAACGAAGCACCATGGCTCGTAGTCGATTTTCATGACACACGTACACTCCCTGTCGGCTACTAAACACCGGGCTTGCCATGCAAGCCACAGTAGTCGCTGATTTGCCTCTACCCTTTTAGATGTTTCCGGCCTTTCGCAAGTATACCAGGTCGCCTAGCTGTTTCGCAGTGTCACGACAAGTATGTGAGCACAGCCAACAACCTTTCGTTTGACGTGCCACATATGTGCTGTTGGATGATACGCATCCTTCGCACAAGATTTGTCAGAAGTCATTACACTGACGAAAGTGCGCAGCGCGTAAACATCACCAGCTCAGGCGAAAACAATGCTCGTGAAATGCAGATACAACACTTTTTGCTGCGGGCGTATGCAGGAATCGAAAGAGCCTGGCGAGGAACTAAAGAAAGCAATACACACACACGCAACAAAGATTGTGTTAGTCATGCATTGTTCAGTTTCGTAGACCAGTGCATGCAATACACCATAGCGGCGAATGGAACCACCCTGTTCGCATTCTGATTGCTTCCACTCACGCCTGTACACTCTAAAAAGTTTTCGGGAGCAACTGCGCAGTTCATCCGAAAAAGGGCGCTTTACTCCCTCGAAGGACGAACTGCAGAAGCATGCGTGCCGTGCGCAAAGTTCGGAGGGTAACTGCTTGGTCCTTCGTCAAAATGAGAGGAACGGGAGGACGAATGGCAACACTTACTCCCGCATGCCTCGAGAAGGAGAGGGGGGACGCGGGGGTGAGGGGGTGAGCGGGTAGATCTCCTTCACTACTGAGCATATTTTCACGTTAAGTGCATTGCGAAGTGTCAGTTCCTGGAAAATGTATATTAGTGGCCGTGACAATGCTCGTTCGTTTCTTGTAAGCAATAAGTGGATGAATAAATAACTAAAATAAAATTGTTAAGAGAGATGACAGGATGACCTTTTGAACGGTGGAGGTGGGCCCTGTTTGCCCGACGGTATGTATACGTCCAGACCGGTGCACCGTGGCCCATACTTCCCTTATTCCAGGGTCCATACTTCTTCGCACGGGGTATGGGGCACTGGCGCGAGAGCCAGATATATTGCTTGTGGTTTCGTAGCTGTGGGCGCGTTGTGCATTCACATTTCTGTCTCACGACTTGCTGGTATTTGCTCATAACATAGAGCTTCCTAATACTTACTCTATGAAACTCTATGGTGTCTATGGCTCGTCAGTCAAAAGGAGTGCTGCGTTTGAGAACATCGCAAGGAAGGAAATTTTTGTTTGTCTGGTGATATCATTAATGTAAACTTTACTAAAAAAACGTAGAGGTTCCTTTCATTTTTGTAAAAAGACCAAAAAGCAGTAGATTCCGTCGCCTTTTCACTGAATCAGCAGAAATTACAAACATCAGTAGAGCTACTGATAAATCAGCGGTCATGGCAGCGAGGACCGCATGCACGTGGATACGTGCCGTGTGGCGCGGACAGTTTGTTTCGGAGTGCTGGGAAGCCACGCGTCTAGCATACGGCCCCCGCGACCGTGGCCTTGGAACATTGAAAGCGCGCCTGACTGAAACCGCTACTGTTCTCCACTCCGAAGTGGGCCATAAAACGGGGGACACCACGTGCACCAGTGTCCATGGGCGCTATAGGCAGGGGGGTGCAAAAGGGGCACTTGCCCACCCTCAAGCCACACCGGCACTTGCCCCCCCCACCCCAAGCTATGCCAGCTCTCTCTCTCTCCTCCCCCTCCTCCCCCAGACGCGATGTAACACGGGTTTGCAACCCCCCCAAGGCAAAATCCTGTTGACGCGCCCATGAAAAGGGCGCTTTACTCCCTCGAAGGACGAACTGCAGAAGCATGGCAAAATCCTGTTGACGCCCATGCCAGTGTCGGTGGTTGTTTTTGTGTGCGTGTGTTTGTGGTGCAAGGAGGAGAATCCAGGGCCCAGCGGACCGGGAAAACATCAGTCGCCAGCGAACCTTTCGAGCTGCGTAGACGTTTCCTATTTTGGTGTATCAGTAAATAAGTTCGTTTTGTTTTAATCACTGGCTTCGTTTCACTTTTGGGTGTTTCAGGACTAGAGCAATCGAGTCGTAGAGACACTACACCGTGTATGTGTGAGCGAATGCATGTACCGCGGGCAGGCTTGAGAACTGTCCTTGTCTGCGCCGTTGTCGCCCAATGTCATCGAAGTGTCTCGTTACATACGGCGAACAGAATGCCGCGTCACTTTCGACGAGCCGTGGACGGGGCGGGATTCAGATGGAACATATAAAGGAGTTGGACATGTTCTCTGAAGTTGACGTCTCCACATCGTTTAACGGTGAGTTGCTTGATCTTCATGTTGTAGCGGTTGCAGCAGCGTTTGTCATCGATTACTGCAGCGTTGGGTTACATTTTTGAGCTTCGTCCATACTCTATATATATATAAAAAATCCGGCAGCGCTAAATTTTACGTTATTGCCAAATTTGGTCCCATCTAAGCCTTGATGACAACATTGTTTGTACCGAATTTAGCCCCTCACTTCTTTCATCATAGAAAACGTGGAAGGTATTGCTGGTTGTTTTTTGTTGTTGTTGTTGTTGTTGTTGCTTGTTCATCCTTGTTAGGAACTGGTTTGTTCATTTTATCTGAGTGTGGAAGATGCATGCGCACGGTGTAATTCATGTACGTGTGATAGCTTTCAGTGACAATGTAGTTCGCATACCTGATGATTTTGATTGGCGGTTTGATTGGAATGGCGTGCTCGGCTTGATGCGCTGTAAAAAACGAGCGGTTGGTGCAATAAAGATGTCAGTTGTAAGTTCAGCGCTCGTACAGTGTATTGTGTTCCTGCGTCCTCGTCCTTTTTTGCGCTGTTTTCCCCAGCTAGCATGTACCAACTCGCCCAAATCGAAGTCTTGCTCGTAGTCAGTTTCTTTATAAAACAGGCCTCTCAAATGGATAAGCCTCTTTGCTCAGTTGCTAGTTGCAACTTCAATGGATAAGCCCCGCCACGGTGGTATAGTGGTTATGGATGGCACTCAACTGCTGACCCTGTCATTCGATCTCGCGACCTTCGGGTCGCGGGATAGAATTCTCGACTGCAGCGGCTGCATTTTCGATGGAGGCGAAAATGTTTGAGGCCCGTGCACTTAGATTTAGGTGCACGTTAAACCCCGGGTGGTCGAAATTTCCGGAGCCCTCCACTACGGTGTCTCTCATAATCATATCGTGGTTTGGACGTTAAACCCCAGATATTATTATTGGGTCATTCCATCCAAGTGTCCCAGACGTGGCGCTCGCACATCGCGATTTGCTGATAAAATTTGTGCCTTTTTCCGTGCCACATAGAGTATGTGGCAAACATGTTTTGCTCGATAAAATTTTGACGATCATGGCGCCCCTCGAAGTTCGCTTGTATTGTTAAACCGCGCCTATAGAAAATTGTATATAAATCTATTTTCTGTGTTCAGCTTTTGAAACCACGCTGGCGCTATCGCAGAGGTTCTGTTTAGATGTCCTATTCACTAATTCCGAAATTTTTGTGTTTCACTACAAGCTACGTATCTTCAAAAACTACAAAACTCTTCAATGTTCGTGATTTTTTTCTCTGCTATCTCGAACTCCTCTAACCAATCTAATAGTAGTATGATTTTCAGGAAAGTGTTGTTATAGTACAAAAATGTTTTAGGGGTAAAGAGACTTCAAATCTTCCCGGAAAAAAATTGGAACTTATGCGATTGTCGCATGTTTGACCGTATTTTTCATACTGATTGCGGTCCAAGTAAAAATACTCGTCATGCGGCGTTTGATAGAAGACTTGTCGTTAAGTAATGAAGAAAGTCTAATGAAATCATTTTTTGTTTTAAGGAAGAAAATAATTTTTGAATTGGCGCTCCATAAGTGCCCGGCATTCTTTTTGTTGCACTCTTCGCCGCAAGCACGTGGTCGCCCTTGCAGCTAAAACTCGTCACAGTCAGCGGCAAGATGCGACATGTATGTCAGTGGCTCGTGAGTGCTCGAAAGTCTTGTCGCGTTGATCTCAGGCGACGAGTAATCAATTCGCTTTACAATGTGAGCTTGGCGGGCCCAATGAGGTATGGACGCGTCGTTGGCACAATGTGCTAGAGGCCGTCTGCACAACACGTATACCCCGAAAAAACGTGTATACAATGTGGCATTATTTCTTTCAGTATGTGTATGCTAGTTGTGCAGACGGCCTCTAGCACATTGTGCCAACGACGCCATAGGCTGCTCTCGGGCGTCCATACCTTCCCATTGGGCCCGCCAAGCAAGCTCACATTGTAACGCGAATTGATTACTCGTCGCCCTGAGATCAACGCGACAAGACTTTCGAGCACTCACGAGCCACTGACTACATCTCGCATCTTGCCGCTGCCTGTGACGAGTGTCAGCGGAAGGGCGACCACGTGCTTGCGGCGAAAGTGGCAACAAAATGAAATGCAGGCCGCGTTCGGAGGGCCAAATTCAAAAATTATTTTCTTCCTTAAAAAAAAAAATTATTTCATTAGACTTTCCTCATTACTTAACGACGAAGTCTTCTATCAAACGCCGCATGACGAGGATTTTTACTTGGACCGCATCAGTATGAAAAATACGGTCAAACATGCGACAAATCGCTTTTCTCTAACTTCACAATTTTTTTCGGGAATATTTGAAGTCTATTTTACCCCTAAACATTATTCAATCATCTTTTGCAATTTACAGCCATCTGTAAGGTCACATAGTTCTAAAATGTTTTTTGTGCGAGGTGTTGGCAAAATTAAGGCCACCAAGACCAGAGACGGCATGGTCTTCTCGCACTCTGTTTACTTGCAAGTCATTGCTGTAGTCATGCTAGCATGCTGTGCATGCTCGGCTCTTTTATGCCTCCAATGGAATCGCTTACAATAATGTTTTCGTCGATAATGCAGCTCTTAACTCCACAATTCTGTCGATTGATGAGATCATGGCCGAGTGTGCCAATGCGTGCAGTGGTGGTGAAGTTTGGGAGAAAGCGATGTGTTTTTGGTTTTCACTGTTGCGAGACATGCGGCCATTTACAGCCACACCAACCTGGCACTATGCCGAAAATGCTGAGCAAGTGAGCTGAGAACGTCATTGCTCGTGGCATTACCGCCGGTGCATCCAGCGATAATCTTGTTTATGGATGTGAAAGGATCACGACGGAAGGTCGCTTCAAGATACCGTTTTAGGTGCTGGCCACCCAAAGACACTGGGTTTATTCGGAAAAAATGTACACTCAAGTTATCATGGTAGGAGCCACGTGGCACAATGGTATTAAATTAGGGCAGGAAAGTAAGTCTCTCAAGTCGATAATTCATTCTAACAGCCTCAACTCCCACCTACCACAACGAATTTACTCGCATTGTGCTGATCACGATGGAAAAAGGTACAGGAGCCAACGCTGCACATTTTTTTTTTCATCAATAACCACTGAGATATGATTGTCGATTTCACTACGACTCTCACTTTTACTTTTTTCCCCATTCCTGGCTCCTACATTCTTTTTGCACATGGCCTTGAAAAATGTATCAGCAGGGTTCTACTTATAAAGTATGCTCATGACGTGCTGCCTGCAAACAGCAAATACCCCTGGTTTGTTTGTTTTCAGAACCAATTAATTGGGCTTCCGTGTAAACGAGACCAGTCTCTAACCTGTGGATAAACCTGTAGCCTTACTGCAAGTGCTTGACTTGTTAAGAATGTTCTTACCAGTGTCGACCATGTTTTGCAAATAAGTTGCAATTTCATTATGTTGTCAGTGTGTCCTAAAGCATTAGGTTTTATCTGTTGCTACATGAAGCAGCTGCTGTAATAATGAAGCAACAAGCATTGTGTTAAAATGTGCCTTTTGTTTTGTAGGACCCACCAAGACGCATCATGTGCCGACAGTGTACAATACAAGGAAGCTTGTTGACTTCAAGGGAATTTATTGTGCGCCTGGACGGGCCTTGCTATTAAGGAGACTAGCCTTTTGGCAAGCCATTGCCCCACAAATCGCGCTTACTGGGCGCTGAACATTGTTTTCAGCAAGAAAGCTCAGCGGACCTTCGATCTCCTGTGTCAAGTTCTGAAAGTTCAGAGCGTCTTGCGGCCGACGTCACTCGTCCGTGTGGCTCTAACCATCTTGAGCCAGTGAACAGCCAGACTGATTTCAATAAAGTATTTTTCTCACAAATAGATCTGGATTTCTGCCCTCTCCTGGAGCATTTGTGTCAGACTTGCGCAACCCGATGTAAAATCATGTTCCTCACAACTTTTTTTTCATTTGCCGATGGGAGAGCTAGATTGCTGGTTTCTGAGGAGCACTCAATACAAGCAAACGTTACTCCATCGAGAGGCATTGAGGATGATTAACGCATGCTGCTCCGATGAGGAATGTTGTGAAAGAGTAACTGTCGCTCCCATGAGGGTATTGAGAGATAATGTCCATTTCTCCCTGCGGGACTAATGGGAAAGAGTAATGGGTTACTCCATTTAGGTGTCCAGAAAGAGCAAGCATTGCTCCCGTGGGAGTGTTGACAGAGAGCATTCATTCCTCCTTGTAAAGAGAAACCGTCGCTCCCCTGGGAGTATTGAAAAAGACTATCTCTTCATCCCTGGGAGTATTTGTAAGGAGCAAGTGTCACTCCCATAGGAGTATGACCAAGAGCATCCGTTCCTCCCTTTAGGAGTTTAGGAAAGGAGCAACGGCTGCTCTTTAGAGGAGTAATTGAAAAGAGTAACTGTCGCTCCCTTGGGGGTATTGAAGAAGACTATCTGTTCCTCCCTTCAGGAGTATTGGGAAAGAGTAACCGTCCCTCCCGTGGGAGTATCGAAAAAGACTATCCGTTCCTCCTTTGAGGAGTATCGAGAAAGAGTAACCGTTGCTCCCGTGGGAGTTTTCACAAAGAGCATCCGTTGCTCCAGTCAGTTACTCCCTGAAGGAGGCAAGTTCTACGGGAAGTAACGGTTCGTCCCGTCGCGCAGTTACCCCCAAAAAGGAGTAATGGGTGTGGCAGGTTAGTTACTCCCCTAAAGGAGTAACCTCGACCCCCCATTTCCTCCTTTACTTTTTAGAGTGTACTGGGCGCCTTCGATCTGACGAGTGCAGTTCACCGAAAATGAAACAAATCAAATTGATCGGGCGCCCGCGTCTTCGTGTATAGCGAACGAACGCCGACCGCGTTCGACCGGCTCTCGCTGCGAGGCCACCGGATTGCGTGCAATTGCAGAGGAAGTGCTGACACGCCCGAAGAGGAGGCGATTAATTCTAGAGGCTACCGGCTGGTCGAGTACGTGCTGCAGTCTGGCCGGGGCGCGGCCGCGCTCTTCGCTGCCGTGGGAACGGCGATTTCCAGGCGCCCTGTTGTTACCACCTCCGTGGACTGGCCAAGTGCGAAGCTACGGACAGCAACGCCCGCAGAGACGCAAAGCATCAGACCGCCAGGAAACAAGGTTTCGGTTAGGCTTAGATTTTGCGCCCGTTGCCCGACAGCGACGCACTCTGCTCTCGATACGGCGACACTTCGAAGTAACGGCATATTTTCACTGACACCAGTACAGCTGACGCTTCAGACTTACAAGGTGTATGTGAGCTCCGCTAAGCTGCAAGAGTGTACAGTCGTGTTTGCATAGAAAAGTGCTGCGAATGCTTTGTTGGCTACATAGCCAGACATGGCAGTATAGCCCACAGAGCTCAGGCCGTACTGATGCTATGCAGCCATACACGGCTGTAAAGAATCAGTACGGCGTTACTGTCCCGGTTGATGCTATTTCGGCTGATGCTAGCTGAGTGTCTTGCTATACGACGACGCGTTGCTTAAAAAGATTCTTTAAAAATTACCTGCTATTGAGACACAACTATGAGCAAAAGATTGGTGCCACGCAGTTGCCTGCAAAAAAAAAAAAAATCTTTTTTTTTTTCGCAGCCGTTAAATGCAACCTCAAATCAATGTGTATACGTTTCACGTGCGTCTCTTCAGTTTTGCAGTGCATGCTCCGATTCTATACGCTGTGCCAAACCGGCAGAAGAAAATTCAACATATTTTGTGTGTGTCTCTCGTTGTCTACAAACTTGTTGATCACCGTGGTACATAGTGCGTCTAGCGTTTCTTTAAAAACACAGGTCACTCGCAGTGGCACATTAGTCTTAGCGGCTAAGGTGCCGCGCTGCTAATCTCCAGGACTTGCGTTCGATTCCTAGCCGCGGTGGCCCCTTTTAGATGGGGGCAAAATGGGCAAACACCCGTGCACCTATGGAATTAATTGTGCTTGTTAAAGATCCCCAAGTGGTCACAATAATCCAGAATCCCCTACTACGTTGTCCTCCGTAATCATATAGTGGTTTTGTTACGTGAAACTCCAGAATTTAAATATTGAAAAGACAGGTAATCCGATGGAACCTGCCGAGGCAACAAGCTTTCCCGTACAGAGCGAAACCACTGGATAGCGCCATCGAATATTTCTCACGACAACGTGTGGTTTATAACGAAACGCTAGCTTAAGCAATAACATATGCACGGTATATACTAAAGTAGCACGAATGCGTGAACAAAACACATTGATGTGAACACATCGCGAAAAGAGCGTGCGTACAGAAAACCGCCGTCTCTCGTTATCGCCAAGGCTAACGAAACGCGCACGTGCATGTGGTGCTGCCTTTATCCTATTCTAGAAAACTTCTTTTTATTAAGGCGAAAGCCTTAGGTATTTATATTGGCAGTAACCTTGGTGATGACCTTAAGAAAACTGCGCCGTCCCAAAAAATCCCGATGGATGCAAAGAAACATCAGGGCTTGAGTCAGAATCGAACCCAGGGATTCAGCGCGGCAGTCAAGTATTCTGCCACAGAGCCATGCCAGTGCTTGAAACTGCTTGGGAAAAAGACATACAGTCGTCATGTCGGGCAAGAGTCCCATTAACAGATGTAATATTGCGTGGAAGAACCGTAGAAGCCCATCAGGCGTTACACCGTGTGAATCGAGTAACTAGTGAGTGGTGTAAAGGTGCCAACCCATTACAAAGGGCTCGGCAGTCACACCAAGGCACATCAGCATTCTAACTTGCCGCATCCGGACACATGGCACCTGTAAGACACGTCACCGAGTTCTCTTAGTCGAGTTCTCTTTGATGGAATTTACAAAATTCAAAATTTGTGCCGTCTGACATAGAAGTTACGACGTTCCCCTGATACTGGGATCGTTATACAGGTTGTACCGCGTAACCTTAGCCAAGACATAAAAAGAAAAGGCGCTTCGGAAGCGAACTGAACTAGGGTGCCTTGATGCCCGCGCGCTCCGCTGAGGGTGAGGACAGGCGCGTCGTCTGCTACGACGGCCGCCATTGCGAATCCCGCCGCAGCTCGGCAGCATGCGAAACGCGCTACACAAAGCGCTTGCGGTGCGCGGATACGTTCGGAAATAAGTGCACGCTAGTGAGCTCTCTCTTTTTCTTTTCTTTTTTGAAGCTTGGGCGGCTTTTATTGCTGTTGTTGCCTAAATGTTTATTAAGGAAGCATGTAATTAATGTAAGCTGACGGCCTGTGCATGTCTTATGCGCTAGATGTAGACGTAGACTGTTATGTTGAAAACGAATCCTCTTCCTTACGCCGGAAACGAAAAACTCTAGTAGGATTGATAGGCGGGCGAGTTGGAACTTATCCATCTTTGCGCAGCGCACGAAATTGACAAGGACACAAGAGAAGAGGACGGGACAAGCGCTGATCTTCAACTGAAATATTTCAACTGAAAGATTCGCATGCGCGAGCATGCGAATCTTTCAGGTGCATGCCTTCCTTTGAGCAAACGTCCATCATCACTCGCCATCATAATCAACGCACACGTGAGATTTCAGAGGCGTACCACATGGCTAAGTGCGATAGTGTTTGTATAAGTCAGCCATCAGTCTCATTATCGGAGCAAGAAATCCGTTTAATTGATCGAGTGTAATCTTGCGTGGCACGTGTGTTTCTGTATATATATATATTTGTCTTTTCAAATAAAATCTTTCAGTTGAAGATCAGCGCTTGTCCCGTCCTCTTCTCTTGTGTCCTTGTCAATTTCGTGCGCTGCGCAAACATGGAAAAACTCTAAAGCCTTACTTAATTTTCTCGTAAGCTCTGCATTCCAATTACACAAATAATCGTTTAAAGTATTTGTATACGTGTCAGCAGCAGCAGTATATATATATATATGTATCTGAACACACACAATTAAGTGTTGCGAAGCTACCTAAGCGCGATTAAGGTGGCTCATTTTGCTAAGTTTGCAAACAATTTACTCGTTTATTATAAATGGCATCATACATATATTGAACACAGAATAAAGGGCCGAGGGGCAGTATGGTGCGAATATCCTGCTAAAATGAAACGAAAGCTTCTTTATCATTATTATTGCTGACATTTCTTGCTCACAATCTGTAGCCGCTACTGATCGGCACTCGAGTTGCTCCTTGAGTCCTTATCAAAACGATGAATACGTCGTTGAGTAGTATGCCGTAAAACTTTGCATGCGCGCAGTATCAGTGCGTTTTTCCTTCTTCTTTTTGTATCTGCAGTTTCTTTCTCTGTATCTGCAGGTTTTCTCGCATGCCCAAATTATTGAGTGTTTCCAATACTGTTTTACACTTTGTGCGGCAGATGCACGGCGTCGTTTATTTGTCTCTTTTATTAATAATAAAATCTGGGGTTTTACTTGCCAGAACCATGATACGATTATGACGCACGCCGTAGTGGAGGGCTGCATGAATTTTGACCAACTGGTGTTCATTAACCTGCACTGACATCGCACAGTACACGGGCCTCTAGCTAGCATTTCGCCTCCACCTAAATGCGACCGCCGCGGCCGGGATCGAACCCGTGACTTTCGGGTCAGCAGTCGAGGACGTATTTTTTAAGGCGAAAGCCTTAAATGCCTCATCAAGCGCGAAATTTGACCGTCGGCGTCCCCCGTCTACGGCGTCAGCATACCACGACGTCGGGGACGAGGGATGCAAAAAATTATCGTCACGTGATGACGTCACCATATGACGTCATCACGGCTTCACAAATTTTGACGTGACGTCATATGATGACGTTATCACATGACATCGTAGCTTGGTCAAATGTGGGCAGATCACGGAGGCAGTGCACAACCAGGTGAGGTACCTCCAATCTTGGAGGCAATGCAAAACCGTGCTTTGGGCGCAAAAAACTGAGAAGATGGCTTTCGCTTTCGAGCCGTCTTAAGCGAACGCATAAGGGAGCCTGTGAGTTTTTATTTCATTAACTGGTTTTCCATGACGTACTCATTGTACAACTTGACTTTGTTTCTTGTATTTTTTACTGACATAGCGTGTCTACTGTACACAATGCTTCCCCGTCTTCTTGTTGTTTTCATGCGTCTTCTTTGTATAGACGCTTCGCGAGAACTGTTTCTATGCGCATCCCTGTATGAGCCTTCAGGGCTCACATTATTAATAAATAAATTATGCTTGCTCAAAGAAATAAAATACTGAATGTGTGTGTGTGTGTGTGTGTGTGTGTGTGTGTGTGTGTGTGTGTGTGTGTGTGTGTGTGTGTGTGTGTGTGTGTGTGTGTGTGTGTGCGTGCGTGCGTGCGTGCGTGCATGCGTGCGTGCGTGCGTGCGTGCGTGTGTGTGCGCGCGCGTTCATATCCAGCGCACAGGCCATTTATTTGTGTGCATTAAAGCTGCGCTGACAGAAGCAATTACACAAATAAAACGCAAATTACACAATGAAACACAACTGTCACTGGTCGATTCACAGTGATCGTAAATGATTAAAAAAACAGGCACTGCGTAATTATTTAAGACAGGACGAAAATGTAACCTTGAAACATAGAAACAGGGAAGGATAAAAAACATTTAACTGCACACATACATACATGTGCATCAGAGCAGCACAGAAGGCGTACTTGAAACACGGAAAGGAATATAAAAAACAAGAACCCGGCGTGGTTTTAGTTATGGTGCTTGACTGGTGACCCGAAGGTTGCGGGATGGAATCCCGGCCGCAGCGGCCACATTTCGATGGAGGTGAAATGACAGAGGCCCGCGTACTTAGATTTAGGTGTACGTTGAAGTACAACAGATGGTCAAAATTTCGGGAGCTTTCCACTATATACGGCGCCTCTCATAATCGTATCGGGGTTCTTGGGACGTAAATTCTCATAAATAATAATTATTAGGAAAAAATAAGGATCTGATCTGCAGACAAACACGCATAATATATTCCACGATACATTTTAAATCACAAAAATAGCGAAAGCAAAAATCAAAGGCAGGTACAGGACCAACCAAGTGCAGTAAAGAATGTTTGCGAAGAAAAATGCAGGATTCATGCACACGTGAACCAAAGCATTTTAAGCATGTAGCTGATATCAGTGCGTCAATTTATAACGCAAGGTTAACACCGGCAGAAGTTATCCTTGCATGTGCATTCGAAATACCGGCCGGAAACTTACGCTGCAAGTGCATAATGTGTTCTTCGGATGCCGCTTGTCCCGTTTGATTTTTACTGCCCAAAGAAACCTCGTATCTTCTAAAACGATACAGCTCTCAGCGTTTCTGGAATGATTGGTGCACTGCGGCACGCAACACCCGGCCATGGTGACGGTAACGAGCGCATAAAATTGGAGGGAAACGAGCAGCGACCTAAAAACAGCACGCGCGCCACGCACAAGTGACCGGGCGCGGGATTCAAAATGGCGGCCACGCTGCCGCCAAGGCCGAGGAGGCGGCATCTGCCCTTTCAAAAGCTGACACCACTCTAAGCGGGGGCACGCGCATCGAGGCACTCTAAACTGAACCGAACGCATACTACCGTATTTTCTGGTACATAACCGGCACCAAAAAACGGGAAAATGGGCTTAAAAGGTGGGGAGGCGGGTTATATGCAGGGGTTATATGCATTTTTTTTTTCATTTTTGTAGAGTTAAAGTTAGGAGGGTGGGCTATATGGGAGAAAATACGGTATCTGCACTAGTCTATAGTTATTCAGACTATTTCTTTATTTTCCCCTTAACTAACTCATAAATTATGTTCAATTACTCAACTTTTTATTATTGACTGAAGACTTAACGTTTGATACACAGAGTTGTAGGGCACCTTCATAAACCATCGAATGAATTGCTTCCTGCACGATAGGTCTCGCGTGTTCCTTTTTTTTTCTTCGACGGAATAACAGCACGAACGCGAGACACGAAGACCAGGAAGAAAACGGGACAGAGTGCTGACTTCAACAAGTTGAAGTCAGCTTTCCGCGTTGCAGAGAAAACCCGCGAAATATGAAAAAACCTTTACGCACGTCTATCGCGCTGCTCTCAAGCGTGCGATTGGTGAACATGGTCGCCTGAAACCGTCAAACCAACAACCCGTCACCATGGCTAGGACTGCCATCCTAACGAACCAGTCAGCCAATAACTGAATAACATATACTGATTTCCAATGCGACCACTACCGTCATCGCCACCAGCTACGAATATGATATCGGACGGTCGGAGCCCTCACAAGGCTGTACTGCCGTCGCTGGTGTGCTTTACCACTGCAACCCGTCTGATCTGTCGCACTTAACCTTCTCTCCCCCCTTACTCCATTAGGCGAAATGCTATATACGTTCACTAAACTGCTCACTTAATCAGTACGCTGCTGAGGTCGGACAAGCGGTATCGACCCCTGACGCAGAGACCACACTTTGATGAAGGCAGAAATACAAAAACGCCCATGTACTTGGATTTGTGTTCACGTTAAAAGAGCGCCAGGTGGTGAAACTTATTTCAAAGTCCCTGACTACGGCGAGCCTCATAATCATATGGTTTTCACGCGTAAAATAGCAGAATTTAATTTATTTACATCCTTCACCTCTCTCTCTCTCTCTCTCTCTCTCTCTCTCTCTCTCTAGTCGCAGTCTTTATACTGCGCCTGCTACGGCGTGGCGCCATATTAGAACGTGCGTTTACGTCACGAGGCATGCGCAAAAATGTATGTGACGTCATTACGTCCCCCTAAATAATATTCTGCTTTCGCTCTGCATCCACAAAGCATCATCTCGCTCTCACTCTCTATTTATCGCTCTCTCCCTATCTCTCTCTCCGCGTGTGCACTGCGATCCCTCACTCACTGCACTTCACGCACTTGACGTCTTGAGTCTTCTGCTTGAGAAGCAAGCTGCCTTCTTCACGTCCATGGCTGTGTAAGCTGCAGCTCAAACGTCCGCACTTAAGATATATTATTCAACTGCCATTTCGTCAGTCCCGATTGGCTTCTAGCCGGCGTGCGATGCATGCATTTTGGGCTTCGCAAGGTGTGCACTATAGTTTCGAAACCCGCGATCGTCTGTCCACTTTACAGCGAGTTATAGAGCGAGGAAGCCGCATCTCTTTGTTTGCTTGCTTCCCTTCTGTACTTCGGACGCTATTCTACAGTATAAGCGAAATCCACTGCTTACTGCCTTCGTTATACACGTTGTTTTTAATGTATTTGCATTACAACGCATACAATAAAAATCCGGCAGATACCACGCACTGTGGGAATCGATGTAATGCGAAGCAGCCATCAAAGAGCTGCATACATCGCCTTGTTTGTCTTTGAGGCAAATGAAGTCATTAATGCATCGACATCTAGTTCACTATATATCGCATGTTTGTCACTCATGCATGCATGTACACTCTGGTATATACCATGCTAATGAAACGTATCTTCTGGTATATACGATGCATGACCTGTCATTTATGTCTGTCCTGTACTCATGCCATACCAATATTGGTATATATCCAGTCAACAAAACGGCCGGAATACTACCAAAACAGGATCTTGAAACTAATGCCGTATATGACATGCATGCCATGATTTGCATGTTAGGACCTCTCATTTATGTTTGCCATACAGTCACGTCGCGCAATACTAATGTTGGTGTATATCAAGCTTGCAAAATGGTCGTGAGCGCCCAATGAGCGTGGCATGTAAATCATGCCCTACATGACATGCAGATCATGATTTTCATATTACCGCCTCTCATTTATGTTCGTCATACAGTCACGTCACGCAATACCGATTGTGGTGCATATCAAGCTAGCGAATCGGCCGCAAGATTTAGTAATCTTGCGGCCGGTTCGCTAGCTTGATATGACATGTAAATCATGCCGTTCATGACATGCATGTCATGATTTTCATGTTATGACCTGTCATTTATGTTTGTCATTCAGTCATGTTATGCCATACTAATTTTGGTATACATCTCATTAACGAAACGTCCAGGAGAGCACAAAGTCGTAGGCGGATAGATAGATAGATAGATAGATAGATAGATAGATAGATAGATAGATAGATAGATAGATAGATAGATAGATAGATAGATAGATAGATAGATAGATAGATAGATAGATAGATAGATAGATAGATAGATAGATAGATAGATAGATAGATAGATAGATAGATAGATAGATAGATAGATACGCTCAAAGTAGCAGAAGTTCGCTAAGAAATGCTTCGCCTTTAACAGCGCAGCGTTCAGTTGCATCTTGCGAATACCTCCTCCTCCCTAGTGTCAACACTAAAGTTATATCCACTACGCCTTTTATTTTAGTCATTCTAGCTTTGGACGATGACCAACTGTTGTCGAAAGTCGGCAGACACAACTAGCCAACTCTTTCAATTTCATCAAGGTAAATCAGTCGCGCAGCACGAAGCACCTTTTTCAAAATAAAGAATTTTTTACATAGTAACGAGGAATAGCCACTCAACCGATTGACGGGAGCAGCTGGAGATTCCCCGTGCGGCAAACCGCAAACCAGCGGAGCCTTTATATGCGGTACTTGCGAAGCCCCTGCGCGGTTCTCGCACGGACGCGCGAGAACAAGCTGCGTTCTTATACGGCTGCCCGTGTTTCCTTTCTTTTCCTTTTTCTTTTTCTACCGCCCTCCTTCTGTCCCGTGGCACTGTTTGCGCCCCGCCAACGGGCACCACTGATTGGACCGTGGATGGAAGCCGCGCTTGATGCCTCATTAGTAGAGAGAGCGTGATCTCAAGGAAGGGCCAAGACCGACGATCCCTGCTTTGCATCCCGCTCATTAGCACCTGCACGCCCTTCTGCCTCTTTATTCCTGGGCCCTCCTCCTCCGCTCTCGCGTCACGCGCTGGAAGAAAAAGCTCATGGCTCAGGGCCGAGCCTTCTCTTCTGCTCTACTGATTTCAAACTTTTCTACTTTTTACCTCTCCTTCTCTGCCTCAAAGGGGCCAGTTCAATACTTTCGCATCAGAGCCTAGTTACCAAATCGATTTTCTAGTGCACGTTGCCAAGATAGAAAGAGATGCAACACAGCTGCTTTCTTGGTTATGGGTGAAGGGAAAATAGGGCGCGCAAGCATAAGCGCCTTTGGCATCGCTCGTGACGCGACCTCATGAGAAAGTTTGCCCAGCGTTACCATCTATAAGGCAAAAAAGAAGGCGTATTTGAGGCGTCTTTCTGCCGCACAAAATCGTCATTTATCTCGGGCGCTTTCCTTGCGTTATCGCCACGCGCCCGGTACCTCCTGGTCACGAGCGGCGTGCGGCTATTACCTTGACATATCACTATTGATAGGGACGTAGCGAGCGCACAGTTTTCGAGAAAGCAAACGTAGAGTGTACTAGAACAGGGGAGTGCCCGGAACGAGCTTCGAAAAGTGAAGCCCAAACAGGGTCAATCCGCTTGTAGCGCTGCGATCGGTAGTCTGCAATGTGTCGTCGTTTTAAGAGATGCCCGCGGCTCCGCCAAAATGGTGCAGGGGTAGAATGCCCGCTTCCCACTCGAAAGGCCCGGGTTCGAATCGCAACTGCAGATGGTGGGTTTTTATTCTTAGTGTCACCTTTTGTAGCTGTATTGGTTTTCGTTTGTTTCTTAAAACTAGCTTAAGTTGCTACGTGCTGGTTCAAAAGTAACGCAAAATGTGAAATAATATAGAAGAAATTTGAGAGCAAGCGCAGTTATTTGCAGCACCACCGCCCGGCATTGAACAAAAGCGTAAAGTATGGCCTCCTAGATTTTCGCGAAGACGAGACTCGAAACAACATTTCACATTTTACGTTACTTTTTCTAGCAATACGTAGCAACAGAAGCTAGTTTTAAGAAAGAAAGTAAAAAACCAACACAGCAATAAAGGATGACACTACGAATAAAAACCCACCCTCTACAGCTGCGATTCGAACCCGGGCCTTTTGAGTGGGAAGCGGGAATTGTACCCCTGCACCACTTTCGCGGAGCCGCGCGCAACTGTTTAAACGACGACACATTGTAGACTACCGATCGCAGCGCTACAAGCGGATTGAGCCTGTTTGGGCTTCACTTTCTATACATTGGTGCTGCGGCCGTTCCGAGCACTCCCCTGTTCTAGTACACTCTAGCAAACGCAAGCAAGCCAGATGACGATTATTGTTGTGTGGCAGAAAGACGCCCGAAGTACTCCCGTTTGCCTGAGAGTGTTAGTAGTGTTAGTATAGTGTAGTGTTAGTTTTGCTTCGATAAGGGCTGCAATTCGCGTCGTGTTTCGTACGCTCTGGCGGTGTTGAACGTGTGTGTGTCGTCTTGTTCACAAGAGCTGATTGTTCTGTGATTTCTTGCAACCGCGAAGCTCTGTGTGAGACGCGATCCAGTGCAATTTCTCTTGTCTGTTACAGCGGGCGATAGCTTGCAGGCTTTTCTTTTTGCCTCAGGGATGAGGGCTGCCACGAATAAAGGGAAATGCATGGGTTACGTCATTGCGTATACAAACGTTCGTTGTAAAACAATCTATCAGCCGTCGGGTATACCTAAATTCCTTCTTTGCATATATAGGCAAGTTAGTTGCAGTTGTCCTCATTGTATAGGCGTTCGCAATACACAAGAGGGGAATTTGGCCAATTTCGTTCTAGATGCGTTCGACCATACTTATACCTAGATGTCGATGCCGTTAAAGCACCCGGGGTGGTGAAAACGAATCTCTTGTACAGCGTGTTTTGCAATGAGATCGTAGTGTTCACTCGTAATACCTCGACACTTAAAGCGATTTTTCCTTTCACCTTTTGTTACCTCCCACCTCCAACTTTTTTTTTTTATTTCGGTATTCATAAAGATTTGCTCGAGTTTACTTGCTTAAAGCCTCCATCTCGAACTTCTGGCGTGGAATCAAGCGAAATAAACGAGAGCCTTCGGAAACTGGCCCCCCCTGAGATACGACGAGGCTTCCTGGGACAGTTTCTTTTTAAACACTGAGGCACGGCACGTCAACAAGGCGAAGCACGGATTCGGTTCACCTAGGCATATTGGGGCCGCCGCGGTGGCGCAGCGGTTGCGGTGCTCGGCCGCTGACCCGAAAGACGCGGGTTCGATCGCGAACGAGGCAGTCGCATTTCTATAAAGCCGAAATTCTACAGAGGCCTGTCTATACTGTGGGATGTCAGTGCACGTTAAAGAACCCCAGGTGGTCGAAATTATCTGGTGCCCTCCACTACAGCGGCTCTCATAGCCGGAGTCGCTTTGGAACCCCATCGACCAACCAGCCATAGGCATATTTTGGCACACCCTTCTTTATCTACGTATTCCCTTTGTCAATATGCTGTTAAAGAACATATCACATACACAAGCGCAACATTGTTTATAGGTTATTGAATAGTATATAAAGTAGCGTATTAATTTAGTGCAAGGATTTTTCGCGCCCAAACGCACTTTATTTAAAGCACGGAAGTTGCAGCGGAGTACATAAGCGCAAAGTAATATTGCACGCAGCATAGTTGCAATTGATGCGCCATGAACGTGCCCAAGAATTTTTGAGCGTGGAGATATCTACGGAAAAGCGCAAGATATAGGAGACGCGATAGAATAAAAGCAGGACACCGACCAAGAAATAAAATGCGGAAAAAGACGTTTCGGCTCCCCTGACGGGAGCCTTGTTCACAATGAAAGCGACGACGGGTGAAGCGATGCTTATGAGGGCTTTAAAATATGACGTAAGCTGCGGCTGTAGATAAGAGGGAGCGTTCCGTCATTTCGGTTCAAAGTATGATCCGTCGTTTGAATCACGATGGATTCTAAATGGTGTCTTGCAGACAGTTTTTTCTCCTTTTCCAAGATCGTGGCGTTATCGAAATCAATGTGGTGGCTCAAGTTTTCAGCGTGCTCGGCCAAGGCATTCGAAGAAACTTTTTTCTTGTTGACGTCATTGACATGCTGTTTGATCCGCTGTTCAAAATTTCCTGTCTCGCCGATATATACACTGTCACAGTCTTTACATGGGATCCCATAAACTACGCCAGGAAACTTTTCTTTTTGAAGCTTGTCTTTCACATTCACCAGCCGATGACGCAATTTCTGTGTAGGAACATGGGCTACTTGGACGTCGTAATGGCGTAGAACGCGAGCGAGACCCTCGCTCACACCAGGCACGTACGGTATAGCGGCGCGTTTTTTTGGCAACACACGGTCAGGTCTTGACGGCTGAGACAGCTGGCGTTCCACTGAGTTCAGCATAGATTTAGGGTAGCCACATGCCGAGAGATCTCGGTGCACTTGCTGTGCACTCGCTCCCTCGTCTCGTTCGACGTCGTGTCACTTTTCACAAGCGTTCCTATTTGACTCGCCACGGAAACATGTGCCGCCGCCCTTGAAGATGACCCTACACTGCCTGAAAGGACGCCCATTGACGTCCCTGGCTTGAAAAGGCTCCTTCTGTTTTGCCTGGAGAACACTTTCTTCGTGTTCGAAGGCGCCTTCTACAAGCAAGTGCACGGTACACCGATGGGGGCATCTATCTCGGTAACAGCTTCAAATTTAGCGATGGAATGGCTTGAAAGTCGTGCACTCGCCTCTTTCAACACGCCGCCCAAGGTGTTCCTTCGTTACGTAGACGAGGTGTTTTGCATAATTCAGCGAGAAAAAATTCCCTCATTCCTGTCCCACTTAAATAGCATTGAAGCCTCTATTCAGTTCACGGCCGAGGTAGAAAGAGACGGCGAACTACCCTTCCTGGACGTCCTTGTGAAACGTGACCAGCGCCGTCTGACGTTTTCTGTATACAGAAAGAGCACGCACACCGGCAGGTAACTGCATTATGACTCGGTGCACCCGACAAACCAGAAGAGATCGGTGGTGGCCTCACTTGTCGCCAGAACCAACCGCATCTGCACAACGCCGAGTAGCAGGGCTGCTGACCTACAGCAAGTGCACCGAGATCTCTCGGCATGTGGCTACCCTAAATCTATGCTGAACTCGGTGGAACGCCAGCTGTCTCAGCCGTCAAGACCTGACCGTGTGTTGCCAAAAAAAAAAAAAAAAACGCGCCGCTATACCGTACATGCCTGGTGTGATCGAGGGTCTCGCCCGCGTTCTACGCCATTACGACGTCCAAGTAGCCCATGTTCCTACACAGAAATTGCGTCATCGGCTGGTGAATGTGAAAGACAAGCTTCAAAAAGAAAAGTTTCCTGGCGTAGTTTATGGGATCCCATGTAAAGACTGCGACAGTGTATATATCGGCGAGACAGGAAATTTTGAACAGCGGATCAAACAGCATGTCAATGACGTCAACAAGAAAAAAGTTTCTTCGAATGCCTTGGCCGAGCACGCTGAAAACTTGAGCCACCACATTGATTTCGATAACGCCACGATCTTGGAAAAGGAGAAAAAACTGTCTGCAAGACACCATTTAGAATCCATCGTGATTCAAACGACGGATCATACTTTGAACCGAAATGACGGAACGCTCCCTCTTATCTACAGCCGCAGCTTACGTCATATTTTAAAGCCCTCATAAGCATCGCTTCACCCGTCGTCGCTTTCATTGTGAACAAGGCTCCCGTCAGGGGAGCCGAAACGTCTTTTTCCGCATTTTATTTCTTGGTCGGTGTCCTGCTTTTATTCTATCATGTTACTTCCCGACCAGACGGGTTTCCGTCAAAGCCTCGACTTCATATAGGAGACGCATAAAAATAACTTTGGGTAATTTGTATTTGTCTTGAAAAATGCAATGCTCTTTGTGCCGTAGTTCTATCAGTCAACCATGTTTTCAGACTTTATTGTGTAATTCTATGCCAGCGTATAGTGAGGGTATAAAACAGAAATTGTCGAAAGATGTTTCGCAGGACTGTGCATTCGCCTGAGAAAGCGTCAGATCATGGAGTATTTGGAGCGTATTAAAATCAAGTTCTGCGTCCTTTTCCTTATCTCCCCATTTCAATCGACTCAGCTGTCACGCAGGTCTTAACATGAGAGCTACAATTGGCCCTTCCACAACATTTGTAGCTGACATTTCCTTTGGCAATAACAAAATTTACTCTGTGTCCTAGGGTGTATGTGTATACACATAAAATAATAATAACAAAATGCGCGACACACAAACGAAATTATGGAAGCCTAATAAGCAACGCTCTTTCTCATTTCCTCCTCGTGTCAGTATAATAGTCCGTGTTTTGCAAAGTTGTAAGTATATTGTTAGGCGACAAAGGCTTTCAGGTTTATGCCGAAGGGCAACTTGCACAGTCAGTAACCTTGTAGGGGTAGTTTGCAAGTTCCAATGAATCCCTCGGGAGCGAGTCAGCCTGATGTATGCGACAATGACATCACCGTAGAGGCATTCTTTCAGGAGCTTCAGGATTGCGACTGTTTCTCGCGTGTTCTCCGCAAACAGGGGCGCCAAGGCAAACGGAGCGCCGCAGTGCGTGCTTTATTGATGCGAGCTATTGCATGCGTGCCGTGCGCATGACGCAGAGCCGCGCCTGCGAAGTGCGACCGGGCAGACTGCAGGAGTGAGGGAAAGGAGCAGGGGAACGAAAAGACCAGCACTGCACGTATGCTCTGTATGCGGCGCTTTAACTGCGTCGATTACATCACCAGGCTGTGCCATGCAGAGCACGCGGTGTGACGCAGTTCCAGCAGCCCTAATCATTCTACCGGTGTCGTGTGCACCCCCCACACCTCCCTCCCCGGTCTTCGCTGCTTCCCGACTCCTCCTCCGCGAGTGGCTTCCAGAGGGGTGTTCGAACGTCCCGATTTGCAACGCCCGAAAGGGGGGAAGGATCCCCCCTGCCCTCGCCTTTATTTCGGGTGCCGGTCCCCGGTGGGACAACGGAGGAATTCCCCAAACGGGACCTCATCGCCCGGCGCCCATTTCGGGAGGGGAAATGCGTCCGAAAAGGACCTGGTAGGAACTCGGACCGTTAAAGGTCGTCCTCGCAGCCAGGCGCGGCGCCCCGCCATGGCCGTCCGCCAGACCGCGTTCTTAACTCCAGAAGCGCAAAGCTGCGGACTGCGCGTTCGTGCGTGAGCTCGAGGAATCCCTCAGCTCGTCGATGGCGCTGGTGGGCCCCGTCAGTGCAGACTGGTAGCGCCTGGATGAATTATGAATGCTCATTTCGTCACCGGAATGCCGGTCCTGGACGCGCACGCGCTGCGCGTCGAGGAGAGGAGCGAGATTTCGCGTTTTTGCTGCCCTTTCCCGTGAACAGCTCTCATCTTTCCCCACACTGCATCCCCCGGAACCACCATTTCACTCTTTCTGCAGCCCGCTTGGCTGAAAGTCGCGTGCTCCACGCGAAATGCGGTGGTATAGGGTGACTGCAGCGCATCTGGGGACGTCGCAGGACATTAAAGGTTCGTTTTATTGTCCATAGGTCCCTGCTGTGCCTCTTTTTGTCCTTTCCATTTTGACTTCAGGCGTTGACAATTACTTGCACTCATCGTGAAGGTCCTCGTCCCGAATGCTTTTCTTTGTTCTGCATTTTGTCTTTGTTAACATCAGTCCCCAGAGGGCCAGAGCTGGTGGCGTTGGCAGAAAAAGTTCACAGCAGTGGGTCACTGGAAACTGATGAGGCTTGCCTTGATGGATGTTCATGGCTTGACAGGCCTCCGCGTACCTTCATAGTGTTGTTTTTTTCCTTGTATCGAAGTGCCAGCTCATCGAAGCAAAATTATGTTGTTGTTTTATTCCAGCAATTTCTGCTTTGCACCCAGACGCTTGTAAGCTCTAAAATTTAATAAGAACATAGAAGTAGGGTAAGCCATAGTGAAGTGCCTTAGATAATTTGGTCACTATTTCAATGAGCAGCGTTTTTTGTCAAAGATGACCATGTCATCTTGGAGGGGTTTGTTTCACGTGATTAGCGAGCTGACATCACGCCTTATCGCTGGCTTAGTATATAGTCTATAAAGGCTGAAAAAAAGAACAGACTGGCTGTTAGGGCATCCACTTTCTAGGCGGTATGTTTAGAGCAGGGAGGATTCCCAACTGACGTAGAAACTCGCTACGCTTCTCCCCTTCCAGCTCATTCGGCTATTTCGCTTTATTGTCATTTACAACAGTATATGGATGTCAGTCCTTTTTTGTTGGCACAAGCCACTACTTAAGTGGAAATGTATAACATACGTAAGATCATGCAGACGTACATTTCACACAAACATTAAATGACATGTATGGAAAGAAATAATGGAGGTTTAGAATAACGGTAAAAACTTTTCCCGCTTGATCATTCAACACTGGCGGGAACTGAAAAGCGGGCTAAAATAAAACGGATTCTCGTTAAGTGAGGATACAGCTCAGTAACGCAAGGCCAGATTTGACGAATAATTCCGAAGGCACTGCGTGAGTAATAGCTGTCCACTAGCCTGCGGCAGTGAGACCCGGTGAGGTTTCTCTATTGTGCCCGGTGACGTAGAACTGGTGAGGTGCCGGCTTGAACGTGTCGCATCAACATATGTATGATACATGCTGTAGCGTCACTCTTCCGTTAACCTAGCTTGCGCTTACCAATGCTATAGCTGCTCTTCTCGATGGTAAGACTTCTCTTATGCTTCGACCGGCTGTTAATCGCTCCTGGGGGCGCTTTTGTACACTAACTTGACGCACAATATTCACGGCATCCTTCTTGTTTTGCCGTTTGTTCAACCTATATCTACCTATCTTTATGGTCCGCCCACCAGAACCGGGTCTAGCTATGTTGTTAAACCATCTAACCTAACAGTCGGTATTCCTCTGCATGCCTAATCTCCCTCATACACGGTCTTTGCCATCCAGATGAGGCGTGACCACGGAGGACACATGTAGCATAACTATCACACCGGTTATCCGCAGCGGGTGAATTTTTACGCTAAGGCCCCAGCTGATACTGCCCTGCTCCAACAGACGGGTGAGGAAAACCGTCTTTCTGGATTTTTCTAGACGTATTCGAGGTTTCAAGAAATTCACCGGCGCCTTGATAGTGAGCTTGGTTCTCCATTCCAACCGCCCGCCAGGCTTCCACCGCAGTGGATATGATTGCTCCCACAGCCGCTCTTTCCTCAACGTTATGCAGGTGTCAGGGCTCCCTTTCTTCGCGCTGTACCGCTCCTGTGAATTACAAAGCGAGGATCAAGAGCCAACGAGCCCAAATTTCCACCGTCTTGAAGCTCCTTTTCGTTCTATTGCCGATTGGCCGAACTGCCGTAATTAAAGAAGACAGCAGTTTCTCTCAAACAGTCCACTCTAGAATTATCGAACGATTCTAGAAATAAAGAATCTGGCTTGGCTGAAATCGATTGATGCACCATTCCGTAACTGCATACACACATAGGCAAAACGTTCCTCCATCTCTGGGCAAGTGCTATATGGCCTGCGTATACGAACAGAAGCGGGCATAAAAACCAAACGTCTCTATAGCTATATTTCTAAATTACTCCCTCGTTTCTTGGACAACGCCACTCGCTGCCGAAGATTAATAGGTGGGGGTGTGGGGGGAGGCACAACTGCATTCTCCTACGGGGCACTGTCCTGGGAGAATGGAGCATTTCGGGCAGTACATCAAAGACGAGTGACCAACGAGTCACTCGCGTTCTTTCTTTTTTTTTTTTTTATGTCCTCCAGTTTTGCGCAGAAAGTAATGCTGAAGAAGAAAAAGAAAGAGATGTATAGATGGCTCTTAGTGAGTGAGTGAGTGAACAACTTTATTGAACGATCCGGCAAAAAAAAGAAAGAAAAGAACAAGGAGAGGGGAATGAGATGGCTCTTAGACGTCTGGAAATGTGTTGTACCTCGTACAGTGTAATGATCAACGCATCCGTCGCAGTTTCCGGATTCTGGAAAAGAAAGCGAGGTGGCAAAGAGGAGGGACAAAATAAATAGAAAAACAACAAGACAGCGCATCTTCACCATTACGTCTGCCAGCGACGAGTGGTGGCCGCGAGCTTTTCGCACTCGAGCGGAAAAAGAAAGAAAACGAATACGACAAGGGAAGAGATTAAGAAACGAAATAAAGAGAGGAAAGAAAGTGCCGGAGAATGCACTCCTGCTGCCGACAAAAGAGTCGGCTCTCGGAACATGGCCCAGCCGGCAACAAAGACTGCCAGGGATGAGTGGCCCAAGCACGGCGGAGCGGAAGCCCGAGCAGCGGCGTCGCAGGAAACGATGGCCCGGCGGAGCTGCAGAAGCCGATCCCGAAGGAGGAACCGCGCTGGACAAAAGGCTCTCTCCGGCCGTGCATGCGTGCTCCGTGCGTGCGTATGTGTGCGCGCGCGGACTGCGGGTCCCAGCCGCGGCCGCCGTTCCAACGGCGCTCCTTGGCCGCGGTAGTGCTTTCCGATTCGCTTCTTGGGTCCACGTCCGAGGCTGGGCGCTTTGGCCGAGCCGTCGGCATTGCCGCGCCCTGCTTTGCCACGTCAGCTTCACAATCGACCCTCGACGCCCACTCACTTCGGAATTCTCCGTGAGAAGTGGCCTCTGGCATAAAGGCGGGCCCACGCAGAGCTTACCAGCCGAGAAGGGTTACATCCGATGCCCACAAGAGAGGACAGCTCACGTTGCTTGCGTATACGCCGCCCGATCGGCCCCTTAGTTCCGCTGAGAGGTTTGCGTTACGCCTCGGACATTGGAGGAAACCAAGACAGACAGCAAAAATGCGTTTGGAATCTCCGAAATCAGCAGTACAGCAGCTCAACAGTGCCGTTCAGTGAATTACCAAGCCAGCCAGTCAGTGAACGAGCGAGCAAGTGATTCATGGGCCTTGCGGTGCTACCAAAGTAAAAACTGAAAGGCGCCGTAGTGAAACGCTCTGGATTAGTTGAGACCATTTCGGTTTCTTTATATGGTACTTAACGCTCGATTAACGAGACTTTTGACATTTGCAAAACGGTTTTTTTTTTTGCAATGCTTTCTTTTGACATCACCCTGTTTGGCGAGGGCTCTCCCGGTTGTTTGGTGTCTCTTCTTTTATAGTTCTCGCCGAGTACACGCTCATAAAAGAGAAAATGAAGTACACCCGGCGGTGGAAATCGAAGTGGTTGCGTCAACGCATGCGCCGTAGCACGATGCTCTATACCCATATGTAACAGCTACGAGCACGAGGAGCGAGTACTCCTTGCACACGGAGGTAACTTCGTCGGTTGGGCACGGTACCGCTGCGTCACCTAGCGGAGGGGTTTAGAAGGCTTCTGCGTGTTTATATAATAATAATAATAATAATAATAATAATAATAATAATAATAATAATAATAATAATAATAATAATAATAATAATAATAATAATAATAATATTATTATTATTATTATTATTATTATTATTATTATTATTATTATTATTATTATTATTATTATTATTATTATCATTATTATTAACCTTCTTCGGCATCCCCTTTGAAACGAGGTTGTGATAAGTAGTGACTTAGCTTGTTTGGTAAGCGATCACGTTTTATTGAAACTATTGCAGTCTAATATTTTAGGCTCTCTCTAGATATCTATTTTTCCTTTAGTGAAGCCTTTATTTCTATATTGTACTGTCACCTACTCCTGTAACTACTTCAGTTCTATTAATCTCTGATGTGCTTATCTTCACATTAGTACATTAAACGTACATTAAACTATTCAGTACATTAAACGTACATTAAACGAATTATACATCGACTACTGACAGTTTACACTTTCACCCGCAATGAATTCCCGCACCTAGTCTTACAGACAGACTTTAAGCAGTCTCGTTTATCGTATTATCGTTCTTTTTTCTCTTCTATTTTTGTAACATCTCTTTTCTTATCGTTTTTTTATTCCCCTTATCCCTTTCCCCAGCGCAGGGTAGCCAGCCGGACTGAGAACTGGCTAACCTCCCTGCCCTTCCGCTTGTCTTTTCCTCCTTCTCCTTGCTCTGGCAGTATTCCATCAAAATTTTTCGAGTAGTTTCCGTCCTTTTGATGCAACATACACATAAACACATACACATGCAACATACACACGCTTCATCCTACTGCAAGTATTTGCTGCGGAGTGTTTGGTAGACAGGCAGGCAGCTTGCGAGTGAACTAGCAAAGCACTGCCGTTTGTGTTTTTCTACGGCTTTCTCCCTCCCTCTGTGTGTGTGTGTGTTGTGTGTGCGTGTATGTTGTGTGCGTTGTGTGCGTGTGTGTTGTGTGCCTGTGTGTATATTGTGTGTCTGTGTGTTGTATGTGTGTGTGCGTGTGCGTGTTGTGTGTGTGTGTTCACACAAACATCTCAATCTGATTTGCTATGTACACTTTCAAGTGGTGACGAACGCATATTCGACATAGGTTAGCTAAAAACAACCTACACTAATGTGCACTGAGGGATAGCGCCCCCTCGCGACGGAGTATGGAGGCTTCTGGTGATGACCACCTTTATCGACATCCCTTTCGAAACGGGAAGACGAGCAGCTGTGGACACCTGTGGTTGGTTACAACTTTAGAAGTCCGCAGAGGCCTCGCCCAGATGACCGAAGCGTGGCGGCCGATCGTCTCCGCGACTAAAGAAAGAGTCCCGCTGTTCTCCGAAGACGCAGTTACCGGCCGTCCGGCTCATGACGTCATTCTGCAATGTGCGCTCATTCGTGCAGGCTTGTGTACGCTTGAGGAGGAAATGCTACAGACTTCTAGAGTTTCACCCGACTATACGCGGTTTTCACATCACGGTGTTGTTTAATTTGTTACTCTCCAGCACGCTATCTCTTTGTTTCTTTTTTTTTTTTAATTGCTCGATACCACCATCTATTCAGTCATCTACTGCTATCTACGCCTGCAATGACACCGGTTATGTCAATCTCTTCCCTGGATTTTTTTCACCAATATTCCAAACATGTCTTCCTTATATTGATCACTGACCAGTTAACACTTCCATCCACTTCGAAATCCAGAGCCTCGAAAAGATGGACATCTTGCTTAGGTCGTGCTGGGAGAATATTCTTGTAATCCATTACAATGTGCTGAGCGGCTTCCGGATTTATCCTTGCACCAGGCACTCGCCTTCTCCTGTTGCGAAAATGTTTTCGGGTATGTTTTCGTTCTAAGACAACCAGCAGCTCGGGCTTCAAACAGCAAAGCGCTGACGCTCGCGCTACCCCAGAAATTTTCCCTTCTGGGTGTGTCCAGATAAGATCGAGCACGAGGTCCCGGTCACCATTCCCGATTGTGATGAAATTAACTGCAGGTCTAGGCATTACACCCAGAACAATGGTATCGCAGTTAGTTTTGCGGAAAAAAATTTTGTTCCCCTGAAAAAAAATATACAAATTTTCGCCGCAAAAAACGCTTTTTCGCCAATTTCGTGATTTCTGAATTTTGAGCGCACCTAGGGAAAAAACGGTGCACTTCTTCGTCGCAATATTTATTCCCCTTAAAGAACAAGTGAAACACAATCTTATGAGGCTATTATTTTCCTTGCTTGTCGAAACACTTTTGAAGAAAAAAATCACAAACTTGGCAAATCGCACAAAAGACCTGTATTTCAGGAATTTATTGCTGCAAGCACGTTAAAGTGAGGATAATAAAAATTGGTACATATTAACTTTGATACTCTCGCTCTCTTTTAAAATAATTTGCGTGGTTTTACCGCGCTCCGTTTTACTCGATAATTGGGCTGAAACGTAAGTGATTTACCAAAAACGCCGAACTTTGAAAATGATTTTCTCAAAAAGGCCATTTTTTAATTTTTTTTAAATCTCTCCGATTGAAGTCAAGGGCGTCATCTACCATTGTGCAGAAAAAAACGTTGCATTATTTTGGTTGCTAACAAGTTATAGTGCGTCACATGTGACCATGCCAGCCTAGCGGCCGCGTCGTTCGTTATGTGCTGAAACTCCGATATAAGTTGCTCAAAATACTTGTGCGTGATATAATCACAAATCAGCAGCTCCACACCAACAAAATGCGCAGGTCCGGTGTCATGGTTCAGCAAGCTTTGTCTTGCGATCAGCCGCTTGACAAACCCGCAGCAGCGGCCGCTCGATACTGCGGGCACTCACGTTACATGAGTGCCGCTTCGACGGCGGATGAGCTCCGCCTGCGCGCGAAAACTACGCTAAGAGGACGAATGAGAGATGGAATGCATCACTGTGAAAGATAAATGCCGTTAAGTGCCAACAAATGTCATAGTATGCAACGAAAACACTGCCGGCGATTTCCCAGTGAGCGCCTCCAGTAGTGCGCTCATGTGTTGCTTTCTCTCTTCTGATGGGCTAAAGATAATTAGGTTCATTCTATGAGCAACATATGACACAAAATAAAGCCATTGACATCTAAAGAAAGCTGTCATACGTGCTTCCGATGGTCGAGCAACTCAAACTGCAGTTGTTCATCTCGTGCCAGAACACTTGTGTCAGCCGGCTGTGAAAAGAAGTGTGTCCAAGTCCTTTGCTTCATTAAAGAACCGCTTTTACAATACTGTATTGTTGTGCGTCCGCAGATAGAATATTCAACGCAAGTCGAGCGCTTATCACGATATTATGCGGCTTCGGGCATAACAGCAGGGGAAAAAAATACATCCGTGCTGTATTGAAGGCGCTCACTGGGAAATCGCCGGCAGTGTTTTCGTTGCATACTATGACATTTGTTGGCACTTAACGGCCTTTAACTTTCACAGTGATGCATTCCTTATCTCATTCGTCCTCTTAGCGTAGTTTTCGCGCGCAGGCGGAGCTCATCCGCCATCGAAGCGGCACTCATGTAACGTGAGTGCCCGCAGTATCGAGCGGCCGCTGCTGCGGGTTTGTCAAGCGGCTGATCGCAAGACAAAGCTTGCTGAACCATGACACCGGACTGCGCATTTGTTGGTGTGGAGCTGCTGATTTGTGATTATGTCACGTACAAGTATTTTGAGCAACTTATATCCGAGTTTCAGCACATAACGAACGACGCGGCCGCTAGGCTGGCATGGTCACATGTGACGCACTATAACTTGTTAGCAACCAAAATAATGCAACGTTTTTTTTCTGCACAATGGTAGATGACGCCCTTGACTTCAATCAGAGAGATTTAAAAAAAAATTAAGAATGGCCTTTTTGAGAAAATCATTTTCAAAGTTCGGCGTTTTTTGTAAATCACTTACGTTTCAGCCCAATTATCGAGTAAAACGGAGCGCGGTAAAACCGCGCAAATTATTTTAAAAGAGAGCGAAAGTATCAAAGTTAATATGTACCAATTTTTATTATCCTCACTTTAACGTGCTTGCAGCAATAAATTCCTGAAATACAGGTATTTTGTGCGATTTGCCAAGTTTGTGATTTTTTTCTTCAAAAGTGTTTCGACAAGCAAGGGAAATAATAGCCTCATAAGATTGTGTTTCACTTGTTCTTTAAGGGGAATAAATATTGTGACGAAGAAGTGCACCGTTTTTTCCCTAGGTGCGCTCAAAATTCAGAAATCGCGAAACTGGCGGAAAAGCGTTTTTTGCGGCCAAAATTTGTATATTTTTTTTCAGGCGAACAAAATTTTTTTTCGCAAAACTAACTGCGAAACCATTGTTCTGGGTGTAATGCCTAGACCTGCAGTAAATTTCATCACAATCGGGAATGGTGACCGGGACCTCGTGTTCGATCTTATCTGGACACACCCTTCTGATTTATTTTATTATCGTCTTTGCAAATCTCCACGGTATTTTTCGTTTCCATCCTTTGCATCCAATTTGGCGCCTCTGATTCTATAACTTTCTCTCTTATAACGCCTCTCCATTTGCACTTTCGACTACCCTCCTAGCATCACCAGTTTTCTGATGTCACCCGGGTGCGGACGGAAATTGCAAACATGAAACGACGTGGTGTGCGAGATCACGCGTTGGGTAAAACCTCTCGTACGCGCATGATCTTCGCCTCAGCCAAGTTTCACCGTCTTAAATAAGGACGATTCGGGCACGGTTGCGGGACGCGTTTGTCTCCGAAATCCGTCACTTGCGCATCTCTCATACCGCGATGCACTCTTTCGTCTTACCGACTTACTATAGTTTCGCTTACGCCCATTCCCATAGTGCGGAGAATTCATGCATATGTTTTTCTTTGCATTTGCACGCTGAATTTTATGTAATGCAACGAAGTGCAGGCGAGACCGAGACCTGAAGTCAGACCCGCCACCTCGTGTTCAGTTCTGAAAACCAGTATTAGCACCTTTATCTTTCTATTCAGCGTAGGCGAATGCTACGGAGTTTACGTGTGCGCATAAGGCTGAATTAAAGTACAAACATGGAGCCTAGAGCGTAAAGATGCGATTAATTATTTTCTTTATTATTCGTGATATGTGACGCGGAGTTCCCTGCTTCATTATTATTGAACGTACCCGAGGGCGCGTAAATAGAACTTTACAGTACATTCACCCTCGCTTTGCCGGAACGACTGTTACATGGCGCTCATGTCCCTATGCCGCTGCCGCTATAAAACCGCACATATTAGCGGCCCGCGTCGTGTGTCGCAATTATAGGCCAGCCTTCGCCCCACGTCCAATGCCGACGGGAAAACTAACACAAACGCGGCGGCCGCCCGAGTTACCTTATCACGTATTTCGAGTTAGCTTATCATTACTCATGCGCATAGGCGGCCGTGCGGTATAAAGTGAGCGCGTGATTCGGCCCCCTCCCGCAATCATCGCCAATCTACGAAACCAGCGTTGAAGCCGAGGGGCGGCTCCTATCCGAGAACAACTGGCAGCCCATCGCCGCTATCTGCACGTACAACGGAGCATTGCTTCGTGCCCGAGCGACTGCAGTAGAAAAGCGCGCTATTTTTTGTCTTTTTGCTCCAAACGGCAGCCGTGGAACAAGCTCCGCTCTGAACAAATGAGTGCGAGAGGGCACGAAGGAAAAAATAAAGAGCAATCAGCGCGATATCGCGGGAGAATATTTAGATATCCGCAGCCATGTTGACAGAAAGTATACGCAATGCGTGGCGTTTCGCTTCTCGCGCCCGTTTTTCTATGCCTCCGTACGGGCACTGCGGGCACGCTCGACCCTGTCGCACAATGTCGACATACGCGCGCGCTCGGCCGCGGCCCTACGTGTCCACCTGAGAGAATGACAAAATTGGGGAGGCGGTTTGCGCATGCAGTCGCGATTGTCGTAGCTCCCTTTCTCGCCCTCGCCGACTGTGCGGGCCAAACCCCTCGCAGCCGCGCTCTCACGGCGTATTTTCCGCACGGCTGGCAAAAAAGGCTCGGCCTCGCGGGTGGCCGGACGTGGGTGCAGGCTAATTAGGAAGATCGACTTTGCTCGTTGTTTGGCGCTCATTTGATCAACACGGCCGGGGCCCGATACCGAGCCGCCCTTTCTTTACGTGAGTTCCCTCGTCTCCAGGTGCGCTCTCTTTCCCCGCCTTCACCCCCCCCCCCCCACACACACACCACCTCTTCCCCCGCACGCGCACTTTTTCGTTGTTCTCTTCCGCTGCAGCGCACGCTTGTCTTGCAAGCACTGGTGTATCATCGCTACCAGTTGGTTTCTGGCGTGCGTGCCCCGAATTCGCTGTGACACCAGCTCCTCGCTCGGAGGCAAACATCGCCGAGGTGTCTGTTACAAGCGCAACCCATGATAGCCTCCATGCTCGCTCTGTTGTCCGCGGATGATGTCGCGTCGCCTCATTTTTGCCTTTAGCGCGTTTTCACGGGCCACCGACAACGCTGTACACATTTTCCACTTTCTGCCTCTTTATCTCTTACAAGCGAGTACGCCCTACATTTGCTTTTGCTCGTCTGTCTTCCAACCACTACGGAACATCGCTCCTTGTCACCGTGTTCGTGAATTTTAGTAGACCGCTTAATTTGATCATTCCCGAAAGTTATCAAGAAGCAATAGAGAGAAAAAAAAAGAGTAGAAGCTTAGTTTCTGAGTACTTTGATCTCGTACCCATTTTATTCGCCATTTTCAGTGCAACCTTTCCCTTTCAACAGCGCTCGATCCTCCGCACGGTTCGTCGATATCCAGTGGCGCTCTTTTCAAGTCGCCACCAACAACGGAGCGGACGGAATCGCCTGCGCGTCATTTCCTCCGCACCGGCGCGTTTGTAATTGATTAATAGCCGCCATTCGGACTGGACACGGCGCCCAAGGCACGCAGGGAGGGCACGCGCGCACGTCCGAACAGGCACGTCTGTTTGCGGACGCCGTTTCCGAACTGGCCGTATATGCTGTGCACGGCGGGTCGCAATCCCTCCGCACGCATGTAACAGTGCATGTGTGGCGCACCGACGAACGGCATGCGCACAGAGACACGAGGCCAGCGTCTCTTTCATTTCCCCTCGTTGACTGCGCATCGTGATCTCGCTGTTTCTGGCATCGTGACCGGCGGGTCACGGCAGCCCCCGGAGCCACTTGTGCCTGTCCGGCGCGTGATCAAAGCATCGGGCGTTGGCAGCGAAGGGAACGCAGCAACTGCCGTGGGCAGCGGCGGTTGCTTCTCTCTGTTAGAACTCTGGCAAGCTCGGGGAACTCTGACCTCAATTACCGGTGATTAGCTAATTCCATTCCCTTAAAAGGAGCCCTCCGCCCCCCAATCGAAACGGTTTTTTCTTCTGCTCCTTCTTTTTGCGGTCTCCTCTGACTGTGCCCGATGGCGCGAAGGCTTTCTCCAACCCAAGACGAACTTTCTATTTCCTTCTCGCAAGAACTATCTCAGAAGCGCGGTGAGCCGCGTTTTACGAGGAGGAGTGCGCGAACAGAGCCTTGCCTCCACGTCTCCTTCGCTAGAACTTGGATGTGGCTGGATGCGGTTAAATCAAAGAACCACAACGCTCGGAAGGAGCGGCGAGCAGTCTTTTAACTAGGAGCTACGTGCGCTTATAGGGCTTGGTTGGTTTTTTTTTTTTTTTTTTTTTTCTCTGCGGACCTCTTCATGGATTCCACGCTCGAAAGCTTACGCAGAACAGTCAGAAATCGTAATTAGTGACTCTTTTTTTTTATTCCAAGGCCCCGACTTCACGATATCAGTTCGATAAATATAGCGCGAATCTAAGCGATTTCTACTTAATCTCAGCGTTTCTGAAATACAATGCTTGTGCGATTTACGCACGTTGTACTCTAATATTCTAATCACGTACAGCCACTTCTAAACGTCTGTTTCGATATATGTACATATAAGAGCGAGCCCTTAGCCGAGCTGGTACTAATGGCTATGGGAGTGAGGTGCTTGCTGCACGTAGATTCTGGCTGCTAAAGTTGCCGTAGGGTCCCCACCTGTGAAAATTGTACCAATTTAAGCAGGCAAACCAGCTTTAAAACGTGCGGACACGACCGAGTATGTTTTACAGCGAAAGCTGTTATGAGATCATTTCAGCGGCCGTTTTTGGCGCCGTAGTTGTCCGCCGCCGCCGCCGCCGCCGGTGTCCGTAACCACTATCACTCGAAATAAGGAAAAAAAAACTTTCAGGATGGAACGAGGTTCGAACCTGGGCCCTCTGTGTGGAAGGCCAGTATTCAACCTCTGAGCCATGCCGGTGCTTGAAACTGCTTTGCAAAAAGGTCCTATACAGGGTTCATGTCGGGAAGGAACCACATTAACATTTGCAATATAGCGTGGTAGAAGAGTAAAATAAGCACCAAGCGTCGCACAACGCGAATTCTGTAACCAGGCGTCACACAATGTGAATTGCGCAACGAGTAGGTTGTTGAATGCTTCCAACCCATTACAAAGGGCTCCGCCATAATTCTTCATTGTCATCAGGCACAGCATCAACAAAGTGCGCATGATGCCTTACATGCGTTTAGCAGGCACCACGGCTCTCCGTAGAATGACGAAAAATCGCATAGTGCCTGCTTCCCTACTTCTCAAAAATTACAATGATTTATAGCGTAGTGGGTTCCTCGCAAGTGCACTTGTGTTGGTTGCCAAGGAAGCCCATAAGCGCATGATCCATTTCCTCGGCGCCTCAGTAAAGTTCTTCGCCCCCCCCCCTCTCTCTCTCTCCCACGTCAACGTATGTTATACAGCATGGCGGGAGAGGGAAATAGCGACCGGGCGTCACCCAATGCAAATTGCATAACTGGTGGGCCGTTTACAGCTTCCAACCCATTACAAAGGGCTGAGCCCTAATTTTTCATCGTCATCAGTCGTCGCGTCAACAAAGCGCACATAATGCCTTACAGACGTGTAGCTGGTGCCTCGCTTCTCCGCAGATTGACGAATAATGGCTTAGTAGGTGATTCCCAACTTCACAAAAATTGTTATTTATGGCATAGTGGGTACCTTGCTAGTGTACTTGTATTAGTAGCCCCAAGAGAGCTTACAACGGGCTCCAGAAACGCCGCTCTTCCAGCTTTCGCTGTGACTGTGCTGCGGTTTCAGCGCAGGCCTGGCGTTTTTTTTTAGTCGTATGTACGATGTCTCATACAACGCCTTAACATATTGGTTACCAGCCTCCAAGTTTTTATTTGTGGTTTTTATTTGTTATTGAGGTTGTGGCGGTTTCATTAAAGGGGTCCTGAACCATCCCTCGGGAAAAAAACGCATTCTACGAACAGCAAACACTGCTGTAAACAGTTCAGCCAAACTTTGTGTAGTCGTGCCAGGCACATAGATTTTACAAGGGGAGCGCGAAGCTGCCATTTTGTCAAGTGCCCTCTCTTCAAACAGAGGCCCCGTCCTCTCTCAGCATACAGTGGGCGGGCAGCCAGCTGTATGCCGTCAAACTGCAGATTGCTGCTATTCGCTGATAAGTGACATAAATCAAGAGCGGTGTTTGGATCAGAAGCGCTTCTTGTCACGGGGTGTCGCCACGTGCCGGCGCCGCGCTTTATAGTTTGGTAAAATTACACAGTAGCAACACTAGCGCGCACAGGAATCACAACGAGAGGGAGCGATCACGTTTCATGACGCGCGCTGCCGTAGCTTCTTTTCTCGTGTCAATCCCTCCCCATGTAGCTTCCAGAGCGCTCGTCGGTACGAGAGAAAAGAGAACGCTCTTAAAGCCCTGTAACTGCGCTCGTTCTTACGGATTCGATAAATATTTGCGGCAATCGATTCGCGAGGCAATAAACTCCGACGCTGCAGTCATTCGATGATTACTTGAAATAGTGAGCCCCCCGGAAAAGTATCGGGAAGGAACTGCGTCAAGCGAAAAAGTATTTTAAAAAGCAAAAAGATTTTTTTCGAATCACCCGTTGCTATGCTCGCTAAGCTGCATTTATTAGAAAAGTGGCATCAATAGCTCGATATATATATATATATATATATATATATATATATATATATATATATATATATATATATATATATATATGTATATATATATATATATATATATATATATATATATATATATATATATATATATATATATATATATATATATATATATATATATATATATATATATATATACATATATATATATATATACATATATATATATATATATATATATATATATATATATATATATATATATATATATATATATATATTATATATATATATATATCAATTTACGGCTTCTAACCGTATAGTTGGCGATCGAGGATTCTGCGGGTGACGCTATAGTTTCCGGTACCTATCCCTACATGTGAGGGAAAGTACAATTTTGTTCCAGTTATTTTTATAACACAGTGTATAAAAAGTTGTGTTCTTAAGGAAGTCGAAAAGCGGTGAATTTTTAGAGCAAGTTTGGCAGTGCTTATGTCGAAACGCGTGCTAAATTCTAAACTATTTGCAACTGCATGTATGTATACCTTATAAGCTCAATGGCTTGAATTCGTGAAGTGTAATGTGCGACCTAAAGTAATTAGGTAAGATATTGATTAGTGAGACTCTGTTAAATATTGAATCATTCATTTCCATTCATTGTGCAAGAAATCTAACCCTCTTTAAGCAAAATAGCTCAAGGAGATACAGTTGTGTCGTCTTCCACATGCGACTTTTTTTTTTCCTTCAAGTTTTGCGAAGCCCCTAAAAAACACCTGGCGTATAGAGTATGACAACATTCTCGTCCATCCACACTGATCAGTTTGTATTAATCTCTTAGTTCAAAATACGTATCTCTCACAGCGTTACTGCGTCATTATATGTCATTTTGCCTCATGGTCCCCTATGCCAATTCCCAAACTTCACCCGTTCGCAATCAGAATGCACATCCGGGCTCGGGGTTCTTATCGCCGCATTGAAGAGCGAGGAAGGAAAGACGACCATTAATGACATGCAACCAATATCGCGCGCCACAGTACAGTCAAAACGAGAAGACGGGTTCATTCTTAATGCTGTATATAACTAGCCTGTCAGGAGACCTGCCACTAATAACAGTAAACGTTGCTCAACACAGCTGAATAAGCGTTGCATAAGGTCTTTTCTTCTTTTTCTCTTTCTTTCTTTCTTTCTTTCTTTCATCTTGGGAGATGCAGCGTGCTTCCGTTAAGCCGTGTGCCCTCATGGCGACCGCCCTGTTCGAGCGAAAGGACACTGCTTGGTCAAGCGGCCCAGACGAAAAGCTTTTACTTTCTCGTGGAGTCCGGGACACGCCTTTTTAATTCCTTTTCTGCTTCCGCGCAACATTGAATATGAATTAGAATTAGGTTGGAATTCCAGCCCTTTCTAATTCATATTCAAAATTCGCCACATTGGGGCGGTTCGCGCCAAGGAAGAACAACAGATTTAGGCCGAGAGGCACCAAGCCCGCGTCGCCCTTGCGAGCAGCCTTATAATAAGTTCCGGGACTTTCGGTCTAAGTGGCGGCGCCTGCTGCAGCTCGGTGTTCGTGCCGTCGCTGCCTTAAGTTTATATTGAAACTCAAGCTCGCGCAGCAAAGCTCTGGGTGAAGTCATTTGCATACAACTCGAAAGAAAATGCCGCCGCCCCATGTTTCCTTCGATGCTTCTTCTTTCTTCTTTTTAATCTTTTCTCGCTATTTTATGTCTGCATTCGCCTCGGCAGACGGCGGTGTACACGTACGCACGCTGTTGTACGCGCGGAAGCTTAGAAAAAAAATTTTTTTTTGTTAGAAAAGGGGAGAATTTCGGCGGGGTTGCGCAGGTCGCGATGGATAAGAAAGACGGCTAAGAAAACAAGACAACGACAGGAAGAGAACGAGTACACACTCATGAGGCTAAGCAGATTTGATGAGAGCCGCGAGCTCGGAAACTCGCATTAAAAATTCCGCTCCTCGGCGCAGCAAGAAAAAGTCAGCGACGGACGCGCGCGGCGCTTCGTGGGAACCGCTGGCACGGCTGGCGAGATAATCTGAAATCAATTTGTAAAGTGTTGCCGAGCTTGTTTTCCCGGTTATTTACACACCGTCTTACTTTAAGACGTCATGTTCTTGCTGTCTCTGAGCCCGTTCACTCTGGCGCTATTATTGCTTTCCTTTTTCTTTCTTTCTTTCTTTTTTGTTGTCGTTGTTGATGCGCACTTTCTCTTGAGATTCGCCGAGGCTGCCCCTGCGAAACTCGTCGTTTCCGCATAGTGTAAAAGAACGAAAAAAAATATATATAATAAAGAAGGTCATCATCTAAGTAATTGCGAGCGCTTCCATTCTGTCCACGGCGAAGAATTATATTCCTGCTCGTTTAAGAAGAAACGAGAACAGCGTTCCTTGCTGCCGTAAAGAGTGAGCATTCGAAAAGAACGATTGTTGAGGTGTGTGATTCTCGCTCTCTATCTATCGCTTTCCGTTAGTCTCACTTTAAGGTCCCCTTCACTCATTCATAACACATTTCCGGTTGGAGTATATATATATATATAGATATATATATATATATATTATATATATATATATATAATATATATATATATATATATATATAGAGAGAGAGAGAGAGAGAGAGAGAGAGGGGGGGGAGAGGGGAGAGAGAGAGCCGCTGGTAGGTATGCACATCGGGGGGAGCTGACGCTTGTACCAGCGAAGAGTGCGGTGATCGGTGTCGCGAGTCTGGCGTAGGCGGCGAGCGCCGAGTGTCCCGCGCAACGAATGAAGTCGGCTGCAAAGTCGGGCACGCTCATCGTCTACCGAAGCTACCGTGTCCGCTCAATGAGTCTGTCAGACTTAGCGAACATCACCACACGTACAATCCCGCAAGAGTCGACCAACCAACTAAACTTTGAAATGCACCATTTCGGCATTAACGTAAGGTTGAATCCTGTGAATGTGCCGAAACGCCGTTGTGAGACGGCGGGGGCTCGCTGAAGTATGTGTGACAATACATCAGAGGTGAGTGAGTGAGTGAGTGAGTGAGTGAGTGAGTGAGTGAGTGAGTGAGTGAGTGAGTGAGTGAGTGAGTGAGTGAGTGAGTGAGTGAGTGAGTGAGTGAGTGAGTGAGTGAGTGAGTGAGTGAGTGAGTGAGTGAGTGAGTGAGTGAGTGAGTGAGTGAGTGAGTGAGAGTGCGTGTGTGTGTGGGGGGGGGGTGCGCCAGTTGTACCCTGAGTTACAGCGGGTATAAACCAATTAAAAAATAATAAATGAATAGGGGAAACTTTAGAATAGGGGAAACAAGGTACATTTTAGAAAAAGTCAAAAAGAATTGAGGGGCTAAGGGAGTCGAGCAGGGTGAAAAGGACGCAAACGTTAAAGATTAGGTTGATTAAATGTAAGAAAGTAAGTTATAAATGACAATTATCGCTTACTAATGAGAACTAACAGACGAGAATGAGAACTAACAGACGTCTGTTAGTTCTCATTAATATTGTGTCTAACTGAGAAACGAGCCCTTAAAATTTCCACTTCTTTCCTTAATTATCGCTTACGTGTCCCCAAACTGTTAAGGTAGTGTGTTCGTGTTAAGTGTTAAGGTAGTGGTTAAGGTAGTGGTGAGGTAGTACGTAGTGTTAATGTAGTGTATTTGTGTATTTGTGCTAAGGTAGTCTTGGTGGCCCTGGCGCGCGTGTGTGGGAAAATCTGCAACCACGCCCTTTGTCACGCATCCTGGAATTGAATCCGCTACGTCAGCCTCAGCAACAGAATTTCATAGCCACTGTGAAGAATAAGAAAGAAGGATGGCGAAGAAAGAAAAAATTATAACAACTTAGGCGGAATGTTTCTCGCGACATTTCTCCAAACGTTTCTCCGACCGTGTCTAGGGCGCTCCGGGTCGCCAGCCGCAATTAAGGGCGCGCTTTATTAACCCTCCGATCGGCTCTCTCGACGGGCGGCCGATTCTGGCAGCGAGAGACCGCAGCTCCAGCCGCGCGCTTCGCGCGTAGTGAGCCCGAGCTTCGGCCATCCGTCTTCGGCGTGCAAGGCGTGCGTCGCCGACCGCGGCGGAGGCGGGAGGGAACGCCATTTCCGCGGCAGAGTGCGCCCAAGAGTGGCGCGCGTTGTTTCAAGGCGCTCGAGCGTGGCCAAGTTTCGCCCAGAGCCCCGCTCGTAAATCATTCCGCATGAGGTGTCCGCGCTCGCCGTCGAGGCCACGAAACCCGAGAAGGTGCGGGCGCTGTGCGCGCGTGTTTGCGTGTTTGCGCTCGCGTGCGATTGTCCAGAGGAGACGGCCGCGCACAAAATGTCGCGAGAGAAGCGTGCCCGCATTTCATCTTTTTCGCTAAAAATAGCAGCGCCTAGCTATGCGGGTGAGGCTTCAAGTGGTCGCTAGCTTTTTGCCAGGCGTGAACGCGGCTAACGGTGACGGTGTTATACGGCATATGCTGTCTCGTTGGGACTTCACCGCGTTTAATCCTTTCAACCATGCAGTCTTCGAGCTGCTTCCGAAGTTTCCTTTAAGGCTTTTGTTGTTGGTGGTGGTGGCGTGTTTCTTTTTTTTCTTTTTTTTTTTTTTGGGGGGGGGGGGTACTGTATGCTGCACATTTGGTACAGCACACTTGGTATACTGTATGTAGTACCAAGTGTGGCGCATACTGGCAATGTATATGTGTTAGAAATGAATTCAGCGTTTTTAATTACTGAGCAGTGGAAGCTCTTTACCCAAACAGATTTCTTAGTTATGGCCGAAGACGACCCGGAGCATTAAACAAGGTTATCATTCCTTTGAGTGGTGTTATTCGCAGACCTTCCGATCAGCCTGCTTCGCTTGTGTCTTTAGATACCACATGCACTATTTAGAAGATAGCACCTCAAGAGCTGCACTCGGAACTGTAGCTATTATCATGGACCACAGAGACTTCAGTGAGTGACACGATCAGCCAAACTTCGACAGGGGGCACCATGGTTGTCTCGCACTAATGTGCGCCTTCCTCTGTATCAAGTAAATCATTCACTGTTTGTACTAATACCTTGCACAGTGAAACTAGCCGCAGGCTTTCGAACGCTGTGTAGCGATTAATATGCCACTTCATAGAATCAAGTGAGCAAAATCGAGTTTCGTGAGCGCAAAAAAAATGTTTTCCCTTTTAACCTAAATTGATTGATTGATTGATTGATTGATTGATTGATTGATTGATTGATTGATTGATTGATTGATTGATTGATTGATTTTGCGAAACTGCATAACCGGTTATGAGGGACACCGTCCGTATAGTAGAAGGCATCGGTTTGCCTAAGTTTGCTTAAGTGTTTACCTAAATCTGTGTAGTACACGAGCATCTTCTACTTTTCGCCCCCGTCTAAATGCACCCGCCGCGGCTGGGAGTCGATCCCGCGACACTGTAATCAGCAGCAGCAGGGGCGTAGCCAGAAATTTTTTTCGGGGGGGGGGGGGGGTTCAACCATACATTATGTATGTTCGTGCGTGTGTTTGTATGTGTGCATGTATATATATGCAAGCAAAATTGAAAAATTCGGGGGGGGGGGGTTTGAACCCCCCAACCCCCCCCCCCCTCCTTGGCTACGCCCCTGAGCAGCAGAACGCCAAAGGCCGCCGCGGCGTTTCGAAAGTTCTCAACGTTGAGTGTGCACTCAGGACAGCACATGAAATTGCCTTTGGAGGTCTTGAAAACGGCTTCCGTTGCTGAAATAAGTTTGCATTTTGTTAAAGTTTTATAACTGTTGCCGTGGGCAAAGGGCCCCACAGTTATGCTTGAAAATTTACATCTATACACTTTGCGCTTACAGTCAAGCGCTAAATGTGTCTAAGTGCAGAAGTGCTCATTTGATGCTATTAATTGTGAGTGGTCGTGCATTCAACGCCTCCACCGTTGACCAGTGTTGTACACGTTCCCCTAAATCAGGAACGAAAGCTAGTTCCTCGTTCCTCCCCAATCTTGGAACGAGTTCCCGTTACAAGTTCCTTTAGCGTTAAAGGAACTCGTTCCAGTTACATTTCGAAAATTGGAACGTGTCGTTGCATTAACGTTACATTTGATTTTTTAATGAAAATATGGTGCCGGATAATCCTGAGGCGAAATGAAGAGAGCAATTTAAAGCTAACATAGTCTTAGATATGTTTTACGAATTTGACATCGCCGGCAGTAGGTTATATGTAGACAAAATGAATCTAAAGAAACGCTCCTCTACAGACGAGTTTTATAGAGGCCACCGGCCATGTTACAGACATGTCTAACTGCAACTTTCGTGCTCGTCTATTACAAGTGCAACATATGGGGCACTTTCCATGTCAGTCCTCAAATGCGCCGTCCGAATACTGCGCTTCAGATATTTAAATAGAAATTCCCACACATGCACCAATATAAATAAGTTTCTTGCACAGGAAACCACATCGAAAAGAACAATACACAGGCGTTTAATGAGTGCTGATTTAATATCGCGGTGTGAGTAGAAAATAAGGTCCAGGATACACAATCGCAACTTAGTAAAGTCTCTTGTTCGCACTCAGCAAGATTCGCATCTCGACGTTGGTATCCGACTGAGGAACCTGTTTCCTCGTCAGCACTTCGTTGGCAATGTTGAAGAGCCGTCCCATGAATTGCTTGAGGGTACTGCCGTGTTGTGCACAAATAGGGACAAGTCAACCGTGGTCGTAGGGGCGAGGGCAGGCTCAGCGGGCGCAACAAGAATGTAGCGCTGGATGTGCGCGTATCGTTTATTGCATGACAGCCGTTATCGGTACGGCTGTCGAACTGAACTATAATAAACCGATAGCCGCGGAGATAACTCGTATGTTGAAGGGATGCCTACCCAAACTAAACCATCGAAGGCACCGGACACGCACCACTGCAGCATCCGCGTCCACTGCGTTTCGGTCCTCTTCCCCGCTATCACGCAACCGGGTGTCGAAAGACAGATGTGCGATAGCTGCCGGCGGCATGCACGAGATACTAAAGGGACGCTCGAGCCAGCCGCTACAGACCACGCGACGAGAGAAACATTCCCAGGAACTGGGCTGAAGCTTCGAAGTCGGCAGCGCGCGAACAGAAACCAATAAAACATCGGAAGAGTACGCTGCACGCGGCAATGCGCTCACTCCCAAGGGGTAGAACCAAAGCGTAACTTCGTTGCCGTTATGTTGGGGCCGAAAACCATTCATGCGCAGTGGGAGGCCACCAGCATATTCAAGTGACAGGCGAGCGGTAGACTCTTGCGCCTCACGCGGTCGCCCAACCACCCTGTTCTGCATGATGTGCTGTGTGCGGGCGCCTGTTCAATGCCGAGGAACATTTACAGAAGGAACGCCGTTCCCTATGCCGTTCCTACGTAAATAAACGAGTACCCGTTACAGTTTCACCGATCATTAATGGAACGGTGGCGTTCCTCCCTTCCTCCAAAAAGGAACTAGTTCCTGGAACGTCGTTCCTTGGAACGCCGTTCCGTACAACACTGCCGTTGACACAGCAGCTGTGGCTTGGCGTAGCACTGAAGAGTGAAAAATACAGACGAAATATGCCATTTTGCTGAGAAAACGCACGTAGGATATAATCTCTTTGTCTTAAATTATGAGTTACCGCAAACAAAAAAAAAGAAAGAAAAAAGAACTCGCAGGGTCCCTTACGCATTAAGACGACTCGAAGGCGAAAGCAATCTTCTTTTTCTTCGCAGTCGATTTATTGATCCTTCCCCGCCCCCCTCCGAGATATTTCTGCGCTTAACATGGTTTTGCACTGCCTCCAGGATCGGAGGCATTGCAAGCTTTCTGCACCTAACCTGGTTTTGCACTGCCTCTGTGATCGAGCCCCCTTTGACCCAGCGACAATGTCATGTTATGACGTCACCGTGTGACGTCACGTTATGCGACGTCATAGTGACGTCATTGTGGCGTCATAATGACGTCGCAAATTATGGCGATCTGTGACGTCATGATGACGTCGTCTGGTGACTTTGTCACGTGATGGTGAATGGGAGAATTCGTCTAGAACTTTCAATTTCGACAGTGGATTGCAAGATAATCCAGATGACCTTCCCTGCCATTCCCAACCTTGTGGTGATGTTGCCGCAGCCCATTAGCCAAACTTATTCCGTCAGGCCTAAATACACTTTCTGCCACAAGAGTGACAATTTCATAGAGGCGAATTTCATACTTGGCATGTCTGCACGTCGTCGCCGTCTTCAAGTCCTTTCCACGAATATTCAAAACCAACATGCCCGAATTGCTGTATGAGGCATGTTAGCGCTGTCTAGTTTCCAAAGTCCTTGAACTTTTGCCGATCTAAGCTGCTCCAGTCATGCCTGGGTTCCATGATCTATTCTATAAACTGGAACACCAAAATCTCAGGCTCAATCGAAACATTCCTTGACGCTGATGGTGAAAGTGTAATTTCCCACTTACTTCAGATAAACAAACTAAATAATGTATACTTACACTTTAGTGCTAGCATTCAGTGCCCTGTGTAGTTTACCCAGGATGATTATAATTATTAAGCATTCATGTCTTACAGGTGCTCTGCTGCCTAGTGTATGCTCCCCTTTGATTATGCAGGGCAACCGTCGTCAGCACTTGGACGACATGTGAAAGTCTGGCACAGTCGGCATTTTACGGCTACTACTGTTTTATGGTTCTAACGTCACGGTTACGCAAATAACTTGCTTTTTGGTCTTCCATTTCGATGACATAAAGAACACTAGGCTTTCTCGTGGATACATACATACATACATACATACATACATACATACATACATACATACATACATACATACATACATACATACATACATACATACATACCTCATACATACATACATACATTACATACATACATACATACATACATACATACATACACTACATAACATACATACATACATAATACATAACTACATACATACATACATACATACATACATATACTAGTACGCTGAGGTCGCCAACCTCGTGTCGAAATTCCTACAGCCCCACGCGTGTCGGCGTAGGTAAGTGCGTCGCGACGCCAAAAGCGCTGGCTTATGCATAAAACAGCGCCTCCATACGTCATCGTCTCTAATGGCTTCGCTCATCAACAAGAGGGCTCCGCATCCGACCTCGGCGAACTGTGCTGTACTTAACCGGTTCCTACTTCACGAGGATGACCTGTGCGCGAGCTAGGAGGCTTCCTGACGCCCGCATTGCTCCCTCCGCCGCCCTCTTCCAAGCAACACCTTTGCATATCCTTGGCGACCGCAACTACCAGCATTGCTTCATTCTTCAGCGGACCTTTCCAATTCAATGTATTTTCTTGTTTTTTTTTTTCTTCAATGCAGCAGTTTGCCCAGTGCGAGAATGGCAGATGGGATAATAGAGACATTTAGTTTGTCCGCAAACATATTGAGTTTTGCGCATTGCAGGTTACCCGAAGCATAAACGTGAGGTCACAATGATCTTCACTGACATCTCCTTTCAAACGAGGCAGTGGCAAATAGTGGTTCTCCTGGCCTGTTTGTTCTCATAATGTTTTATTACATCTATCATGATATTTTCTCTTTTCTTTTTTATTCAAGTCTCAATTTCAGTGTTATCTGCTACCTACGCATGCAACGACTCCGGCTCTATCAATCTTTTCCCTACTTCTCTTACACAAATACTATAAATGTCTCTTGCATAGCTCTGATACTAGCATCCTATTTAAATCTCAGTGTCTGGCAAAGGTGGACACCTTCTAAGGCCTAATTGGTTGAATGTATACCCAGGCATAGCGTCACAATTTGCTGAGTAGTTTCCAGACTTTTGTGGCATCGGACACATGCCTCATCGCTTGCGACCACTTCCTCCGGCATGTTTCTGTCCTCAGTAACTCAGCTCGGGCATCAAATAGCAAAGCACCGCCCTTTGTGCTATCATATTGTCGCTTCTGATTTCTGTTCTCTCGTATTTGTAAATGTCTACTTTTATTTTTCATATTTTGCATCTCATTTACCTGATCTGTTTCTCTCTCATTGTTTTTTATGATTCCTGGTTGTTTATTTGCACTGTCAATTACGCCGTACTTTCCTGCTGAATCCATTAACCTCTTCCTCCAGTTCGCGTCCCTGCTTTTGAAGCACAGATATTTGAGAACTTTGTCGACCCATCTATTTTCACCCACATCTCTCATTCTTTCATAAAAAATAATTTCGCTGTGCACCTTTCTCGCTTTAAAACAAATTTAGCCAACATCACCCCGTATCACTTAGCCAATATCACTTCGTCAATATTTCGCAGACAATAAACCAGTTGGTAGTTTCCGCTCGACGTCTTGTGACCTGTGTTTTTATTCGCCCTGTGTCTGAGTTAACTTGGCGCACTTTTGAAGATGAATATCACCCAGCACTGTCTAATTGCTCATTTTTCATTAAGACCCCATTGTCAGTCGGGCCACTGACCCGACTGGCAAGACCTCCGATTTCAAGCACATGACTGCATTTGCTAACGTTAGCGCTTTCACAATTACTTGTTTTGGAATGCTTATGGCGCTTGACTACTGACCCAAAGGTCGCGGGATCGAATACCGCCCGAAGCGGCCGCATTTCGATGTAGCAAAATGCTACAGGCCCGTGTGCTTAGATTTAGGTGCACGTTAAAGGACGACAGGTGGTCGAAATTTCCGGAGCCCTCCACTACGGCGTCTTTCATAATCACATCGTGGTTTTGGGACGTAAAAATCGCAGATATTATTATTCTTTTCGAATTCCTAGCATCGCCTTATGTTTATTGCAGCCCCAAATAGCGTTTCATTATTGCTGCCTTTCGTTTGTCCTTCATATTCAGATTATATCTTGGTGGTCGTCCGAGAAGGTATTTCCTTCATTTACGTATGCGTTCAGATACCTATATATTGCTTAACAATGGATATGGCTTGCTCTTGAACTCACATCACATCAGTACTCATTTCTTAATTATAAATTAGAAATCCCGATTTATCTGCGCTAGAATTGAGGCCTGGTTGCTTCCTTGCCACATGTGTTTATCTTGCCAGTCTCCGCAAACTTCTTGTGATGTCCGCCAGTAACTATGCTATAACCGCGTACAGCAGCCCAGGGATCACTATAGTTGCAACCTTTGTCCGTTGCGAATGTAAGATAAATTAAGCCCTAATTAATATATTCAAAGCGCACTTCTATGTCTTTAGCAGTAGGCGTGAGAACAGTGGAGATGTAGGGAATCCTTTCTTCAGTCATCGGTTAACTTCCAATAGTTTCTTGCATTTTCAGCCTTTCAGTACGATTTAAATTCGGTTTTCTCTGTATATATCCTTCATCAGCTCCACAACAACGCAGTCTTATGTGGTCGGGCTTGAAAATATTGCATAGAATGTTCCCGTCTACGCTGTCGTGAGCTCACATATACATAATATCTAGAAATGTCTTTTTCTTTTTGCAAAGGTATGTTCTGTTTTGAGCTATTGAAACTTCTATACATGAAGTGAGTGCAAGGATACTGTCCTCTAAACACCTTCCTGGTCTGAACCAGTTTTGTAACACACAATATGTCATATGCTTCCATCAACTTATGTTACTGTAAGTGGCGCGCGCAAGTTTTTCTGTTTCAGTTTATTATTGTAAGTTTGACATAAAATGAGGTAATTATATATAGTACACACACGAGGGTCCCGAAGTCCGATGACTGCGGCGGGACCCTCGGTTAACCTAAAATATTTGTGCATAACAGGTAAATTAACACAGCAAAAATAATAAACGTATGAGTTAAAGGACCGACAACCAACTTTTGTGGTACCCGTTTTCTTGAGTGCAACGGGAAGCTTACCGGTCAGAGCTTCTAATTACGGAGTGGTAACGCGGAGAACGCCGTAAAACATTTGTAATCAGAGTTTTTCGACCTTCAGCGATTATGCAGTCTTAATATCCCATGCTGCAAACAGTGAGAGGTGAGCGCGATAGCGATTATACGCCAGCAGCGGTGACAAGTTATGCCCTAAGTATAAAAAGGCAATGTTAAGTTTGCAAAGCCTGCGGTGCCGGCGACTACTGCTTTCTAGCCTATTAAATTATTTTACAATAGTTATAGCGTTTTTCTGGGGCTTCTTATAGAAGTACTTTGGCCGTACACAGGTCGCTTTATCACATTTTAGTCAAGCAAAGCCAAGCTATGCCTTCGAAAACGAAACAAGTGGTAGGATACACCAGCAGTGCTGTTCATGAAGTGGTAGCAATCCTCCACAGAACAGTAAGTCGATGGCATTTTGCGAGCAGAAGCACAAACCCGCGTGCTACTCTTCAAAAGTCCAATACGACGAGAGCAGACGAGAGTCGAGCTACGCGGGAAACGCCGTCGGACGCCGCGCGCATGCGCCGCAGCCTCCGTTTCACTGGAAGCCACGAAAGCAGCGCCGCATCTCATGCTTTACTTCTTTTACCTTAGAAACAAACGGGAATTGACAATAACATACATATTCAAATTTTCAGCCTTCGTTCTGGTGCGTGTAAAAGCATTAGACTACGTACAACAAAGTGCTTAAGACTGCATACGTCTGGTTCATGGCGCTCGCGCTAGGCTGCGCGACATACCGGTTTTTGTTACTTTTAAACGCGATTTAAAAATATAAATCCTACTCAGATCGCGAAAAGTATTCTGGAATCTGTCACTATAATTCACGGCCTTTTCATTTCCACCAGGATCTAATCACCCGTTCTGGCCAGTTGTCGGTCCCTTTAAGCAATAAACACGTGCAAAGTTACCCTGATGAAATAAGCAACACGAAACGAGAAAACCATAAATAAACAGCAAAAGATTCGTAGTCGGTGTAGTTGTCGCACAGTTAAGCAGCAAAATACTTAATCGGGCAATAAACTATTTATACAAAATAAATATTTTTAATTCATTTCTTTTCCTTATCTCATTTGCATTCATCGATGAAGTTACTCTTGCTTTCACGCCACCCACGCGGAAATTTATTTGTTTTAATTGCTACATGGCACCGCTAGCTGTGATTTGCTCGTTGCATCCACCTGCTTGAATAGTTTTATTGAGATTTGAGCTAAGCATACTGCCGTACTGTTAGAGACCCTTTCTCCTGCTTTTTTTAAGTTATATTATTCATGTTATCTGTGTTAAATTTTGAGCACTCGTTAGGTGGCCGGGTTGGTGGCGCCATCTGGTGGCGCCAAGCTCCCCCAGACAACACAGAGCTAATAATGCAGTGACCAACTCTTTGCGCTGCGTTTTCGCGAATGGCGTTTTTTTTTTTTTTTTCACTGTGTGCATTTTGGCTTGCTCATTCTCTTTCGAAAATTGTTTAGTTGTTTTTTGTTTTTGTTTTGTTTTTCATATGAATTTTTTGTACTCCGCGTTGCAAATGTAATTGTTTCACCTATAGCGCTTATTATCATGGTCCACATTATAATCCGAGGCTATAACGTTTCGCATACTAGAGAAAAGTGCTCAATGTTGGTAACTTCTATCTGTTTAGATTTCGTTCAAATGAATGTTACGTTTCATGTCGTTTACCAATGATTACGGTACGTTTTTAACGTTTTTATGTTCTCTTGTAATACTGATTTGTTGCCTTTGCATTTTTTTGATTGATTATTTATCAACTTCTGTTGTACACGAAACATTACCTTCAATTGTGACGTGTTTTTTTTTTTTTTTCATAAGTCTTATGAATGTGTATCACTATGTATAATGATGCATAAAGACCACATCCTCTCATGTTTTCCCTAGTTTTCGCTACATTTGCCTCTTCTTGCCAAAGTGCATTAGAATCAAATGTTTTATTTCCAGCAAAATCATTTCTTGCGCTGTTGCTCATTTTTGCTGCTGGACTTTGTAGGGGGCCGGAGCTCTGTCAAGCCGCAGTATTGCGGCTTTTTTTCCGTCACCCCCATATTTCTCAATGAGAAATAAAAGTTGATTGATTGATTGATTGATTGATTGATTGCTTGATTGATTGATTGATTGATTGATTGATTGATTGATTGATTGATTGATTGATTGATTGATTGATTGATTGATTGATTGATTGATTGATTGATTGATTGATTGATTGATTGATTGTGCTTCGTTGCTGCGTAAATTTTCGGCAGAGGCGTAACTGTGAACACGACCACTACTAATTTCAGGCGAAGCTTGTATGAGTCACTCATTCCGGTGGCTACATAATTGGCGAGAAACCCGCGGTGCTGGCGGGTGTACAGAAATGCGGGTGTACACAAATATGCCCTCGAAGGTGCGCAGAAAATGCTGGAGGCGGCCCGTGTGCTTAGATTTAGGTACACGTTAAGGAACTCCAGGTGGCTGAAATTTCCGGAGCCCTACACTGCGGCGTCCCTCATTATCATATCGTGGTTTCGGGAGGTTAAACCCCAGGAAAAAAAAAAGACATGGCAATCTGATTTCTTATCCAGGTCACTTGGCATTTCACCTTGCCACATTTCATTGTTTCACGCATGACCGTCGTTGTTGCCTGTAGCAACAGAAGTGTTGCGCTGCTAAGCTCGTGGGTGAAGGTCCAGTTACCGGCATGGAGGAAGGAAAAAGTCGGGAGGAAGCGCTGCGCAATGCCACAGAAAGAAAGAACAAAAAAGAAATAGTTGGTCATCAGGCACACACACGCCAAGCTTCCCTTCC